>NC_134404.1:55903093-56203093 GCF_038048845.1 Mixophyes fleayi | reverse complement strand
GGTTACCCAGTGTTGGACAGCCACCTCTCTGTCCGGCCAGTCTCTCCACGTGTACCATCCCTTCTGTTACCTGAAGCTGAGAGCTGTCAGGACTTGGTTACAGGAGGACATGCATCAAAAGTAATGTGTAGTAATAATCAGCTATTAGAAAATCTTGTTGAAATATCATAAGAGCTCACAAAATTACTCAGTGCTAGTCCTCTGATCTTTTTCAATCAGTGGAACAAATTATAGTAATAAATTAAGTAACCAGTATTATTATCTTTTATTTATATAGCGACATATGGGCAGCACGGTGGCTTAGTGGTTAGCACTTCTGCCTTACATCACTGGGGTCATGAGTTCAATTCCTGACCATGGCCTTATCTGTGTGGAGTTTGTATGTTCTCCCCGTGTTTGTGTGGGTTTCCTCCGGGTGCTCCGGTTTCCTCCCACACGCCAAAAACATACTAGTAGGTTAATAGGCTGCTATCAAATTAACCCTAGTTTCTCTCTATGTGTGTGTGTGTGTGTGTGTTAGGAAATTTAGACTGTAAGCCCCAATGGGGCAGAACCTGATGTGAGTGAGTTCTCTGTACAGCGCTGCGGAATTAGTGGCGCTATATAAATAAATGATGATTATGACAATCATATTATGCAGCGCTGTACAGAGAATATATAATCATTCACATCAGTCCCTGTTCCTAACCATCTAAATTCACAGAATCTAATACACACACGTTAATTTTGTCAGAAGCCATTCAATCTACCAGTATGTTTTTGGAGTGTGGGAGGAAACCCACACAGACACAGTAAGAACATACAAACTAAACACAGATAGGGCCCTGGTCAGAATCTACCTCATGACCCAGCACTGTGAGGCAGCAATGCTAACCACTGTGCCACCATGCTGCACCAGTTTTGCCACATAAGTTATTAGTTCCACTATTAGAAGTCTAGTTGTTTCTAACTAGTTACTTGTTTGTTTAGACTAAGTTCCTTTTTCAGTACAGGACTATAGGCGATTATAGTCTCTCTTTATTCATCAGTTCTTGCATATTAAAAAATGTGTACAGATGAAAACTGGTTGGACATAGCATTTGTCCACGTGTATGGCGTAAAAGTTACATTTACTACTGCTGAGGCCTAATCAAGGATAATGCTTGTAGTGAAACAGAACTTAGTCCAAATAAAAATATATCTATAACATTTTTGATAATTGAAATATTATGGTACTCAACATTGTTCATAAAGGAAAAGTTAAAAAAAACGAAATAACTTCCCTGTAACACAGAAGCGAGTGTAGGACATGACAGAGATAAATATAAAAAGGACTGTGGGTGGACTCTGTAGGTTACCAGTTATACAAATATTGGCTAATCACTGCTATATGGATTCTAAAAGAACAACTGTTCCGCAAAGTCACAACGTGACAATTCATCATAGCACGAGAACAATGTTCACACTGAATTGTGCAGTTTTATTTATGGAGAATTGGAAAGCTCGAGTCTGCTGGTCTGGTACAACATACAGAAACAGATGTTACTCAGCCTGAAGTCTGTCTGGTGTACCGGGAAACTGATTTGTTCTAATCAACCCCTCCTGGATTTCCATTAAACGATTAGAGATTCGTGAGATAGATATCGAAAGATCAACTAACTTCATTACAGACATTTTCATTAGTTTGCATTTACACATCTGTGTTTCAGAACCTGACTAAATTTCGGAGTGTATTAAAAAATGGTGACGAGACTAAATGTCTTGTAAATGCTGTATCTGTATCATGTATTTACACTCAACGTATGTTGCATTTTTATAACACAATGCTGTTTATACAACCTGAATAAATATTATACACCCTAAGATATGTATAGAGGGGCAATCCTGAATATATTAGGCCTGATTCATCAAGGCTAGTATCTGACAATTTTTAGCTTATTACCCGCAAAATCACTCTGCGGATCCCCATAACTGGGACATACACCAGTAACCGCAGCCCTCTCTGCTCCGTCTTCAAATAAAAAGGACACATACTACGCCCTACAATTTCGGGGAGTGAATGAAGCGGGGAAGAGTAGTTTTGCCATAGTCAATGTACAGTAGGGACGTGCTAAACTCAAACGCATGCAGCCATGTCCGAATCCAGCTCTGGGCATCTCAAAGTCACTTGTTTTTCTGCCATGTCTCTTGTTCCAGCCACGGGGCTGGTTTAAGTCATGAGTACTAGCAATGACAGTCTCGTATGCATGCTATAACGTGTGTTTGCAATCAGGAACAACTGTAAAAATGTATTTTTTGTTCAGTAGACAACAAGCATCCTAATAAATGTATTTCATGGGGGAAGGAAACTAAAAAGAAACTTTTTTTTTTTTTTTTTGACTGTCCATTAACTGGTGGTTCTGGGAGGGGGCACATCCTAGTGCAATTGTAAATCTCAGTGTGAAATTAAAGCTGCCCATCATTTGTGTGCCACATAGTGTTTTCCCTGGATGCAAAATAAATGTTACATTTGCACCCCTTGCATTGCAACATGGTTCGTCCAGGTGCAAATGTGCTCCCTTTGGCTGGATTTGCTCTAAATAAGGCTCAATGTTTTTACCCTATTACAACCCCCGTTACTGCTCTACTCAATGTATATCAGTAGAACTTATAAATCTGTGCTTATGTATCCTTAAAAAAAACAGATCTATACAATGTTAATAATTAAAGATTGCATAAAACAATGACAAGATGTTATACTAAATGCAACAAATATGTTAAAGCACTAGAAGTGGACCCACCTTGGCTGGCAGCAGTTGGCACTGGCTTACTTGGTGCATAGAGTTTAAATCAGTGATGGAAACCTTATACACTTCAAGGGGCGCCCTATGTTCTTCAAACGGACCAGCCAAATTGCCCTTAATCTTAGTGGCAAGATAAATCAGTACATTTCAGCAAAGAAAGAGACTTATCTGTGATAAGACATCAGGAGGCATTGCAAGGTATGCCAACTAAACATGGCATGAAGTAAGTAAGAAGCAGTGGGGCACAGGTGGAGGCTCGGCGGGCCGGTCACTGGTCTATAGGAGTGTCTCCACAAGGAGAGGATAACCTTAAGACACCAGGTTTACCCCATTAGGCAGCAGCTGAGGTAGGACAGACCAAGTAACTAGGGACAAGATATAACTGTAGCAAGGGACAAGTCAGGACACAAGCCAGAGTTACTAGCAGACAAAGACAGCCAGGAAATACCAACAGGTGACAAAACAGCTCAGATGTCCGGAGCACTAGCAGCTATATAATATGTACTGCACAGGCAGAGTGATGCGTTCTTAGTGACATCAGCGGCCTGACCTGTGGCTGCATTGCCTGAGATGCACATTACAAGGAGGAGGAATAGGTATGTGCCCAAGGAGAGCATGGAAGCCAGTGCACACACAGAGGTAATGCCAGAAACAGCATGTTACAAGATATATAGGAAAATGAATGGTTAGAAACTTGCCAACACAACTAATACATAGATTTGGGATCTTTTTGATGGTTTACAATGCGCACAGTCTAACTAACATTCAGCACTAAGCGAGCGGTGGAAGATTTACAGTTACGAACAGTTCAATACAATTTTCATGGACTCTGCCAGTTGGAAATGCCAGGGGGATCCCAACTGAGGGCCTGAGTCATTAAGGAAAGCATACATATAAAAGGAGTAGCTTTGCACCTGGGCACAACCATGTTGCATTGGAGGGGGGAGGTAAATTTAAAATGTGGGGACAGATTTATAGTTAGGGTAAGACATGTCCTAAATCAACTTTAAGTTTCAGTGTAAAAATAAAGCTATCAAGTATTTGTGTGCTACATGAAAAACAGCCAGTATTATCTTATGTGCAAAATAATAACATGGTTTGTCCTGGAGAACATTTACTCCTTTTTTTTTGCCTTACATTCCTTAATAACTCAGGTCCTGAGAGTTTACCCCAAGAGCCTTAGCTACTCCACGTAGTTCCATTTACTATTAGACAGACTTGTTAAAAATGTACTTTTGATGTTCCCATGGATTTAAAGGATCACTGAACCACGACACAACATATTTCTAATAAGAAAGAGCAACCTGTAAGTGGGGAGATTAGACATGCGACATACTACTGGTAAGGATATTAAAGAGATATAACTTGAACTTAGCTACCAAAGTATATTATATATAATGTCAAATAACAAAAATATATCAGATAAGTAAATTCCATATATACAGATAAATCATGTTATGCTATAGGTAGTACAACGCATTTACCAATCTGTATCTGAGAGCTAAATGGAAATAAACTGAAGGAAGCTTTTACCACTCAACCAAACATTCTTCCAGCGTAGGTGGCTTGTGATTGGCTGATCAGCGAGGTCAAATCAATTCAAAGTCATTTTCAAAAAGCTTGGGGAAAAAAATTGATGGCGACTAATGCACACATTACAATAGTAGATTTTGTCATCTACCTAAGTGTATTGCTATGTTATGTAACAGGAAATCTTAAATTGGTCCCTTTATAAATAAGTATATTAATATAAACAGTGCTGAAAAAACTGTGGACAGTTCGCC
This sequence comes from Mixophyes fleayi, assembly GCF_038048845.1. NCBI lineage: Eukaryota > Metazoa > Chordata > Amphibia > Anura > Limnodynastidae > Mixophyes > Mixophyes fleayi. The sequence goes on along the minus strand of NC_134404.1, from coordinate 56,198,547 downwards.
AAGCAATACTATGAATAGGGCAAGAAATATTACATGACCTATACTGTTACATAAATACACAGCTTCTTGTATTACACAGGTGCTGGACATGTGGAGGGAGACCAGCGGACCCAAAGGCAGACAGCGTGTCTCACAGCCGTCCTCAGGGGCCGTGAGATACACTTGGAAGAACAAGTCATCTCTTGAGGGACTGGACTCAGCTGAATCATTTTATTTTTTGTGCTGGTTGCATTTTTTTATTTTATGGCGAGTCAGATAAGCACAGGAAATCCCAGATACACAATGCTGTATTACTCAAACAGATGCAAAACACAAATCTCTACACTCTTTATTTTAAGTTGGACATATCTATGTGCCAAATGCATAAATACACCAGATGTATCTATACACCCTACTTTGAATTGGACATATATTACAATACATGCAACTGTCCATGAGATTTTGCATCTTGGCCGTTTGGCTAAGATCAAGTGTAGTTCTGTCCCGGGAGGGTGAGCCGGGTGCCCTCCCATAAAGGACGGACTACCTTGGTCCTCTGACCAGCAGGCCGCTGGTTGGGAGTAATGGACATAGCAGCGACCTGGAGGTGCCTTAAAATCACATGGGAGTGGTGACCCCATTTGACAGAATAAGGCACTTTACACAAACCCCCACATCGACCTGCACATCACTTTCTTTCCCCTGGCCTTTATTTCTGCTTTTTTTGGGGTGTTGGCGCCCATGCTCATCTAGGGGATGTTGTGTCAACCGAGTGACATACTGCACTGCATTGAAGATGCTGGTGTATGGATGCATCTGGAGCAAGCAGCAACAGTCATCAACATAAACTTCTTTCATATTAACACGAAATCCGGTGCTATGCCCTTTGCTGCTTGAAAATAAATTGACCCAGGCAAGCCTTTGCTGCTATGAAAAGCAGCCTGCATGTAAAAACCATTTGTGGCTAGCTTAGCCACAAAAATTACTTCAGTGTCCTATAGCTGTTAGATAGGCATGGAAAATGCATCATGCACATAATACTACACTACATTCAGGTAGATATGGTAGGAAATCCAGCCCTATCCCATTTGAGGTTTAAAAATGAATTTACCTGGAAAAGACTTCGCTGCTCTGACATCACAAGCAGCCTGCGTGGAAAAACCATTTGTGACTGGTTTAGCAGCTGTAAGTCCTGTTCAGCACCATTCAGTTTAATGTCCTATAGCTATCGGATACGTATGGAAAATGCATCACACGTACAATGCTACACTGCACAAAGGAAGATATCATACTGTAATATTGTACTATATTGTATTGTAAATGCTGGCATATGATTGCATTCTGAGTAAAGATGCATCATAGTATAAAATAGCACTACATATAGGTAGATGATTTATAGTTACATTTGTCTCTTAGGTATTATTGTGGAAGTACATGTTACAGCTGGCCCTGAGTGCCAGGGCATTAAAATGTCCTGGGCCGGACATGTTTCACAATATGGCAGGGAGACACCACACCACAGGTCTCCCTGTGGTAGTGTGACTAGCCTATCCTGATGCTGGTTGCCGGTTGGAATACCCATGTTCCCCCAGTGTTAGCAGTAACCAGTTCAGGCTATAGCCCTGGTGCTGTTCATCCATTTGGTGAGGCAGGGGTGTCAGGCCCAAATACACAAACTTCTTGGGGTCCCTTCCATAGCTGTGGAAGGATGCGCAGCACACCAGGTTGATGGTTCCTCCCACTACACAGATAGGTCAGGGGCCGATGCTTTGTACCTGACCCTCCTATCAGCACTCCTGAGTTCGGCAAGCATGCTGCCCGTTTTTATAAATTTATTTTTCTCTGAGTGACAAATTAATGGGAAATCCAGTACTATGCCATTTTGTAGTAAAAATTGGTACTGCATGTGAACAAAAATAATGGAGACTCAATGCTTTTGGAAACCTTGGCAATGCAATGCAATGTATTTCCCTAAAGCTCTACAGTTCGTTACACGAAAGGCAACGTAACATGGTTATTGCCAACTGAACAGTGGCTACATACATACTTAGTTCCAAAGTTGTCTTGTCATCTAGTCATTTGACCAATGTCGCAAGGACTTAAATCTCCAGCATGGATAGCTTTAACAGCCATCATCACTGTCTACTGCCTTCCCCACCATAATGATATGTTGTTTTTTGGATTAAGTCCCATGACATTGCCCAGGTGGGGGGCTGGTTGTAGATAACAAAGGCAGTACATTGTTAACAAGGCTTTTGAAAACTTCGAAATTAACGTAAAACACTAAAGTGTATATAACAGAGTGACGCAACTTATTAATTTACCTGTGACTCTTCTAGTCCACGTATGTTTAATACATTCAGTTCACCAAGAGTGAATTTATTCTAAGCAGAATGTCCGGACCAGATGAGCAACTTGGTCATTCTATGAAATTACATCCGTTAAGCTAATGTTACAAATTGCCAACCAGGTAATGTATTCAATCATAAAATACTCAATGTTGTATTACTTTTAGATCAATTCTAAAGACGTATTGACATTGCCATTAGTGTGAGTGGCTATAAATATAATTGCAGTGAGCCGCATGTCACTTCATCACAGTCACTCACATATGATGACGAGTATTCCTGCTGAGCTCTACAGGCAGCTTTCAGTCCATTGTCAGGACACAATCTTATGTGCTCCGTGTACGTCTTTCTTCTTTACGTGATGTATGACAGCGCAATGGAAATAATGAAGTATAACGACACCCTATCCTTTGTATGTCACAAAGGTGATATAGGGAACAGCGAAATAACCAACTTCTGGTACAGTTCTCCGTCATTTAGAACAAATTATGGTGTAATTCTAAAAATATACTTAGCAAGCTTTATGGAGAAATGAACTCATGTAATGCTCATGTTCTAACTTTTATTTTCATCAGTTATAGCAAAATTGAGAATCACAAAAAAAAAAAAACGTTTTGGCCAGTGGCCCATAAACCGCAGACAACCAATGGGAAAGCGCTGAAATTGTTTAATCAAGATCAAGGTCAATGTGTCATGGAAGAATGAAATATTTTTGTCATCAAAGCCAAACCGCATGCTAATTATTTTTTTATCAACTTGCCATTGACATATGCAAGAGTCCATTTTTTTTTAGTTTTTATCAGACAGCTTTCCTCATCACAACTAGTAGAATTGTGACAATCGGTACCAGGGAATATAGCAGCGCAGACGCCTCTGGAGTGTACTTAAAAGCCTGGAGAATTCTTATCTGGGGGTAAATGTATCAAGCTGAGAGTTGGCCGGCGGGTTTGAAAAGTGGAGATCAGATTCTAGCTGTCATTTTGTAGAATGTACTAAATAAATGATAACTAGAATCTGATTGGTTTTTCAAACACGTCGGAAAACTCTCAGCTTGATACATTTACCCCCTGGACTCTGTCAACAGCCAACCTGAGTCCTTGCCAGGTTAACCATTTTCCAGGCTTGTATGCCAAGGAGAATACATCTACAGGTGCATGAGACATTCATGGTTCTACTACAAGGCTCAACATTGGCCTTTCAGTTAACACCCCCCACCCCCCATCTCCAGCAAAAAGAAAAAACAAGAAACACAACAAAACAATTATTAGTGGACTTGTCTTTAAAAACAAAAATCTACCGTGTAAAGATCCCTTTCCAATGCTGAAGCTATTTCTTTGTCGATAAGCGATAGAAACAGAATTCCTCATATTGATCGTATATAGGTAGATCAACTCCAATTATAATTATAATCACTTTGACACTTACTTCAATTCCGATTTCAAATCCACCACCAAGTCCAGCTATACCAATGGCAGATGGAGCAGACCATCCTAATGCAAAGAAATGTCACATTAGTGAACTTTCAATATATAATGCATGAAAAAAAAACTCTGGGCCCGAGTCATTAAGGAACATAAATGTCAATACATGCCTTATTTTGTGTTTAAAAAAAATAAAAAAAATTGCACTGTGCATGTCCAGAAATGGACTGTACGCCTCAGTATCTCCTCTAAGTGCAGATCATGCAATAAATGCATTGAATTTAATGGTATTTGTGACACACACAAAAAAAAAACAATCACCTTTTTTCATTTCTATTTATTTAATCAGATTTCATTCTCTATTGTGACTTTTGCATTTAAGATTTCTTAATGTATTCAATTTCTTAAAAGATGTTGCATTAATTGCACAGGCAAAAGCACGGCGGCTTAGAGGTTAGCACCTCTGCCTCACAGCACTGGGGTGATGAGTTTGATTCCTGACCATGGTCTTATCTGTGAGGAGTTTGTATGTTCTCCCCGTGTTTGTGTAGGTTTTCTCCGGACGCTCCAGTTTCCTCCTACACCCCAAAAACATACTGGCAGGTTAATTGGCTGCTATCAAATTGACCCTAGTCTGTGTGTGTGTTAGGGAATTTAGACTGTAAGCTCCAATGGGGCAGGGACTGACGTGAGTGAGTTCTCTGTACAACGCTGAATTAGTGGCGCTATATAAATGATGATGACGATGAAAACTGTACTAATACATGGTCACGTGCTGGGATGACAAATCTGTGAGGGTGCACAGCTTCTGCTGATATTTATTTATAGGTATAATGGAACTTGTAGTTGAACAAGCTTCCTCAGTATAGATAACATTGGCCAACAGCATTGTTTGTGCTGGGGTGGTGGGTAGAACCCATAGCCTCAGAGAAGATGATCTTTAAACACTGTCCCATAGTATGGGGTGTTATGAATCACTTACTTCCACCTTCAAGACGGGCTAACACTATTCCACTTCCTCCACGAGCAGTCACCAAAAACCCTGCTTTTATCACAGATAGAATAGCCAGGCCTTGTGCTTTGGCAATAACGTGAGCTGTGAAGAAACAAAATAACATATTAAAAGGGAGAGAAAGAGAGAGAACAGGAGAGAGAGAGAAAACAAGAGAGATCAATAGATATATCAAGATAGATAACTAAAGAGAAATACATATCTTTCTCTTTGCCAAATCTATTAAAAGGTTTAAAGACTTAACGTCGGAGAAATGACTTTTAATGGGTTAACTTTTTCGCTGCTTGGTATTCAATATGCATCAAAAGTAAACGTCATCTGTGGATGATATTACCATTGATTTCTACTGTTCAGATCCCCACTGGAAGAGAACCTGAGAGGAAGTAGCTCACCGCTTCCTGCTTCCTCCTCAGCAGGCTGCCAACTACTGCCCTCTCACACTGGGCCACTTAACTCATTCTAGCCTCCAGGGCAGCCTCACTGTTTTGCAAACATTACTGTATTTAAAAAAAGAAATAAGTCCAAGAAGGATGTCTGTCCACACATAATAAACAGTGAACGTAATTACGCTTCAAAAAACATGGACACTTTTTATGTTGTACTTTGGAAGTCATATGCAATATCAAGCAGTCACTAATTTTCAGGCACCAGCTACTTTTTGCTTCAGACACAGGGTACCTACAATTATTGTAGCGATGATGGGTTCTACCTTATCACTCTCTGTCCTCTATTTGGCAACTTCAACTCTCTCCTCTCCCACTTCTCATCTCGCTTTTTGCCTCTCAACTTTGCTACCCACCTCCAAAATTGAGTCCATACGTCATGACACCTCCTCCCATCAGCCCATTCTCACCTCACCTTGTTAGGACGTAAGCTCTCATGAGCAGCGCCCTTTGTCCTCATTTTCTCCTTCCACTATTGCATCACCCTCTGTACCTCTTGGCCTGCTTCCCTAGCCCTGCTTCCTTGAGCCCAAGCCTACTAGACATTGGACATTACCATCTCTCTCATTCACTGTCCTCTAAATAACGTGATCTGCACCACCTTGTTATCTGTGTATAATTTATTAAACAGTAGATTTCAGGTGATTGTATTATTTTGCTTTTCATGTATTATGTAATGTGTTATGGATCACTGCTGTCTGTATATTGTATACTACCGTAAATTTCATGTACAGCTCTGTGGACCTTTGTGGCGCCTTATAAACAAAAGATAATAATAATAATAGGGATGTAAAATACTGCCACCTAGCCACCTCTTTCACTAAGCAGCAGATAGTGGTTCTTTCTTTCTTTCCGAGTTATACTGGTTGGCAAGCTGTCACTCAGTTTTGCTGCTGCTTTGATTGCTCAGAGAGACTGTAGAGGCAGGCTGTTCTCCAGCACTGCATGGCGGGGGCACTGCAACCCGGAGGGCGTGTTCCTTGTTTTTATGATGATGACAAGTCCCTGAATGAGAGGAAGCAGTTGCAGTCTGGAGCTCCCATGTGTTTTCACCGTGAGGCTGCTGGACAACTCAGAGTATATATGCAATTTGCAGGCACCATGAGGGACCAGGGAGACGATGGTGAAGAGGGTGACATGGAGGACAGTCAGGGCATGGGTGGGCCTGTGTGTGACCGAGCTTACAACCTACAGAGATATCTTTCAGCACGGCAGTAATGCTGGCTGAAGTTATCTCTGCAGGAGATACAACACACAGGACAGACACTTTTTGCTGGTGCTGAATCGGCGAGCTTATACTCAAATAGCGGAAAAAAAAATTTTTTTTATCGCTGATATAAGTGTTGATACAAAAAATAGAAAACAAGAGCAAGAAAGAAAAAGAGACAAAGAGCAAAAATCAGAGATACAGAGAAAGAGCAAAAACGAGAGAGCAATACTGAAAAAAACAGAGGAAATGCAAAAATAAGAGAAAAAAAAAAAAGAGGAAGGAATAAAATAAAAACAAAAGAAAGAGAAAGAATATGAGAGAAAGAAATTGAGAGAGAGACTGAGAGACAGAGTAAATGAAAAAGGTTAAACAAGGAGAGATAGAGAAGGAGTAAATAAGAGAAAGAACAATGAGAGAGAAGGAAAGAGCAAATATTAGAGAGAGAGAGCAGAAATGATAAAGAGAGAGGAAGAACAAAATCAACAGTGAATAAAAGAAAAAAGAGAAAAAAACTACAAACAAAAAAGCGAGAGAGAACATGAGAGAAAGAGAAAACGAAAGAGTAAATGAGAGGGGTTAAACAAAAGAGAGAGAGGGGGATAAAACAAGAGACGGAGAGAGCAAACGGCAGAGAGAGAAAGAAAAAGAAAAAAAGAAAATGGGAATAAGCAAAAATGAGAGAGAAAAACAGAGTTCAAACGAGAGAAAGTAGGAAAGAGCAAAAACGAGAGCGAGATGAAGGGAGCAAAAACAAGACAGAGAATTAGAAAGGGAGAAAGTCAATGAAAGGCAAATAGAGAGAGGAGAGATATGGAAGACACAGAGCATAAACAAGAGATAGCGCATAAGAGAGGCCTAGAGGAAAAAAGAGGGAGATCAAGAGGTCGACGAGGAGGGAATGAGGAAAGCGAGAGAACGAGAATGAGAGAGAGACAGAAAGATAACAAGGGGTATATTTACTAAACAGTGGGTTTGAAAAAGTGGAGATGTTGCCTATAGCAACCAATCAGATTCTAGCTGTCATTTTGTAGAATGTACTAAATAAATGATAACTAGAATCTGATTGGTTGCTATAGGCAACATCTCCACTTTTTCAAACCCACAGTTTGGTAAATATACTCCAGAGAGAGAGATTTTTGGAACGCATCTTGCTTTATCTAATGCGCTTACATTGGGTAAACACATTTTTGAAGACTACAGTGAGCTCCAAACACCAGTAGAAACAGTAGCAAAAAACACATGATAAATGTGTGTGTCGTGCGGTTTCACTCACATTTTTATTGGCATTAAAAAACACTAATGTAAGGCCAGCAGGTTCCTGAACTACTGGATAGTTTTTATTATCTACTTTGTTCTGAAATCAAGCATGCAGAGCGTCCCCTCTAAAAACTCAAGTACAATACACACCTGGAATAATTTTATCTGGTCCAACTCTAGAGCTGATTTCAGTAAATTCTCTTAAAATTTTTGCAGCTTTTTTGGCTTCAGACTTTAAGTTGGAAGGAATAGGATTATTCACTGGGAAAAAAACACATTACATTACATTATAACATAACCGTCCGTATGGTATTTATAAGAACCTCATCTTTTGTATGTAATTTATTAGTTAAATCAATCATTATTAATTATTTGTACTCCAGATGAATATAATTTAAGATGAATCAAACCCTTCAATTATTAAGAAATATTCTAAAATATGACAATATTCTGTATTGGCAACAAATAAAAACATTGTCCTAGACTATAATATTGAATCAATATTAAAATATAAATATACATTTATTCTAAAGGCAATCTGAATAATCGTAGTTCAAAATTATAAAATAAAAAGGAAATCATGTGAAAAATATTGGTGGTAACCAGTCCAAAGATCTTGGATATAACAAAGAAGGGAGTTAACAGACAGGAAGAATAGAGACTTGGCACATGCTGCTAATAAGTGTGACGCATGTAACAAATATCGAGTATAAGATTAAGGAAGTAACAGTGGGAAGTAACAGTGGTAACATAGGTGGAAAAAATGCAGCTACCTGAAATAAACCAAAGGGTGATTATATTAACAGATAAATAGTACTACTGCATTTGGTTATTTAGGATGTACTAAAAATGTCCAGATTCTACCAGAATCTGTGCATATTAAGCAGATCATAACATTTCTGATGATATATTATATAATATTTACTTAGTTGTGCATGATCAGAGTTAATTTATAAATAAATATATGGGATAGAGACAATGAAGCGTTAAGACACAAAACAGCAGTAACTTACTTTTAAAACAAAAGAGAGCACAAGTGTATTTCGAACCTTAGGCAGAGCAGTATGCATCCACTTTAGCAGCACATGCGATTGGCTATGCTAAGTTATCATCAGAACATACTTCCATCTACACCATAGCAGGTGCAGAGCATACACCTCCTAACAGGCGTATATATACGTGTCTCTGCAGGTCTGCATTTGTGTAAACATGCCTTTAATGTACTCTGCCTGCGTTTGCACGGCCCTTCCCTGCCCTAGTCCCAAAGGTCCAGGTGTAGGCGGGTGAAAGTGCCAGAATCAAGTCTGCACATGAGGATATGCATACGCCCACTTTCATGCTGCATACGCCCACTGTCTGGGCAAGTGCAGAGCGATTTCAAACAAGATAACGCTACACAAACTAGCATACATCCCACCCTGCATCATCCCAATGCCAGTCAAAAACTTTAAAGCCTCATAAGCCTAGTACAGTGGCAGTCGCCATACATTACCCAGGCTGGTTGGAAGAGTCAAGCTGAGAGTTTTCCGGTGGGTTTGAATAAGTGATGTTGCCTATAGCAACCAATCGGATTCTAGCTGTCATTTTGTAGAATGTACTAAGTAAATGATAGCTAGAATCTGATTGGTTTTTCAAACCCGCAGGAAAACTCTTGATACATTTACCCCCGATGTTGACAAGGTTCCAAGTTCTGGATAGTAAGCGGCACAGCAACATGTTGCAGAGCAGATCACTGCTCACTTACCAGCAATTTAACCAACATTGTTCAAGTTGATTGTATATTAGAATAAATTTAAAAAAATATATTTTTATTTTACATATATTTAATGTTTTATTCTGGGGGTTCTGTTGCTTTTATTTTTTTTACCTTTGCTATTTTCCCCTTTTTCTGATAATCATAAGAAAAGCTTTGTCCTACCTTTACAGTACTTTTATTACTTCTGTACAATACACTGTACTGCATGCTCCTTTGATGCCAAAACATCTCTTTTTACGCAACTAATTCAGAAGTTGCTCATTGCAAACTGCCATAATTTGAGAAAGCTTATGCCTATCTAAGGCAGACTTGAATTTATTATTTCTCAGTAATATATGCTTTAATATATACCTCAAGAAACTAATCAGAGCTGATCATATACATTATATACATCATACACTTTCCTTTGCACTTTTTGAAAGCAGATATAGTAAAACTGATGTAAGTCATTATAGAAAAGCCATCTCTCACTTTCATGTGTTTATATATATATATATATATATATATATATATATATATATATATATAGTTTTAATAACATGTTTTAAAATGTTAGCTTCATCTTACAGATACCCACCACCTTCGTACACATCCCTCATAAGTAGATCTGCATTTGTGGAAAGGCTTTATATGCCCTGCCCTAGGGTGTTACTGATGTAGGGGCAGTTAGCTGCCTCTCAGGTTCCTGAAAAGAGTTTGTTATTCAATACGCCTTCCAAATTTGTTTTCTTCTGCCATTTTAAATGTGCCTGTTCTTCTGCTGGGGAAGGGGTCAGCATCAGGGGCGGATCCTTCTAATCTATTTTTTTAATTTTTGCATACGTCCCAATATGCAAGTCCAAGGCAGCGGTACAGAAGGCGTGTCCAGGTCTCAATGAGGGCGTGGCCACACCCCAGACGGCAGCCTAGCGCAGTCCAGCGCTAGACTGACCATCACCTATCTCCATTCCCCCAACATTCAAACTCTTGGAAAAAAACATGTCTTTGGGCTACTCTTTTAAAACAACCAATTGCTAACGCCAGCATAGGATGACATTAGCTGGGGGTGCCCACAGGAAAAAAAAAAATATTTTAATAAACCGCTTTTAGGTTTTTTTTTATCTATTTTCTTACATTTAAAAAAAAAAATATATATATATTTTTTAGTTTTCAAATCTGGAACTGGAAGCCCGAGTCCAGGTTTCCAGTTCCAGTGCATATGGTCCAAGCTGGCATGGCAGCTCACACATGCACAGAAGCCATCTCCATTGGCTTGGCATGCGATACGGCTCCTCTTATCCGTACCTCACAACTGTCCTGATTCCAGCAGGACAGTCCCGATTTTAGTGTGACTGTACTGCCGGCACCGGGACAGTTGGGAGGTATGCTGCCACAACCATGGATGCTTGCAGTGGTGCCGGGTGATTTTGCAATAGAAACGTCTCCAATACTTGCTTTCCTGACCAACTAGAGAGAAGCAACTTCCACACAAGCCTTTATGTCACTGTCCATCGGCCTCAGAGGAGTCGCACAGCATTGTGGGTATTGTGGTCTTGTCACCTCTCTTTTGTCAATTGCTTTGAAAACTATGTTTACCTATAATTGCATTCACTGCATGCAGTCTCAAAATGCTGACGATGATCATTAATAAAGCCCAAGACTTTCAGCGTTCAATACTAAATATTGCTAATAAAAAGTTCACAGGGAGGATGACCACACCCCATTGATGACACAGGCACGCCCCCTTTAGTTGACTGTCTTGCTTTGAAATCCTCCAGTGTTGGGGGGTATGTCTTACCGCCAGGGAGCTGTGCAATGCTCGACTGCTCCGGTGACAATTTTTTCGTTTGCTAAAATACACAACAAAAGCTTTTCTATCGCTGTGATAAGCAGCTATTGAAATTCTTATTATTAATAGAGGCCTTGGCCTAAAATAAACATGTACCATACAACAGCAGCATTATAGTAAGTTACAAAAGGACATCAGAGGACAGCACATATTTTTGCAATACTGCACATAATGGTGTCGAACTTGACCCAGTACCATATGGTAACACAGAGCAGAATACAATAATAAAGATAGTTACAAAGCAGCATTGTGTGGTAAAGCTGCGGTCCAAAAACAACAACTAAACCCTTGCGTGACAAGTTGAAAGCATCTACTTAGTGGTGTGAAACGCACACTTAACAAAAAAAGCAAAAATACTGTACTAGTTTGCAGGGAACTTGACACTAGAACAGAGCTTTTGGGTGATCTTGCTCCGTGCAATATCTAGTTCCCAGTGTCTGGCTTCCTGCTGCCCACATACTGACACCTACATAATTCAGGATAGGTCTCCCAGACTCCGAGACCAGGCCAATCTCCTGTATCCTAGTGGGCAGGATGGGAGCCTCCATGAGGGGATCCATGGAGAATTGCGCTATTTTGGCCCCTCTCCTGTGGCGAAATGACGTGACCATAGCATTGTGTCACGGCTCGTGGCCAAAATGACACTATGCGCGGTGCTCTGCCCCTCCACACTTCATCTCCCCTCAGGGATCTCTTGGAGGTTAGAAGAAATAAGTTGGGTAGTATGTGAAAAATACAATATGTGCTTAAACTCTGGTTAAAAACATCTAAAATCAGATAGATGTCCAGAAAGTATCCGCTGTGCTTTTTCCTGACAAGGTACATCTGTTGTGAGTAGAATTAAAGTATACTGAGCGTTCATAATTGTGCATTAGGTATTCAAGTGATGCTCAGGAAAGAGATAAAGTAGAAAGCAATGGAGAAATAATTTTTGTTGAGAGGATTTGCTGAATTGATAGGTTTCGAATGCAGTGATTAGTGGCTATTCTGCTGGGAGCAGCTTTCATTCCCAGAGCTAGTTGCTGATGAAAAGAGAAGGTATTGAGCACGGGTGAGTCAGCAGAGAAGTCTATCACAGAAACATTGACTAACTGTTTAATCTGTAAGTTTATAAGGCAAATGCGTCAACACAATGCCATTTGCATTATGATTAACAGAAATACATTTTCTTGGCTGAATCTAGGCAAACTGCATTAGAAAATATTGTTTTCATATCCCCAAGCTTCTATATGCGTTCCTGGTTAATGTATTAAACATAATACTGTGATATTAAGTGTAAAAAGTAAAATGTTCTTATTATAGTCACAGGTGACTTAAAAAAAGAAAGTCATCATTGAGAATAATGTTGCATATTAGCGTTAGTTGCTGGAAATAAAACTCAGCGAAGCCCATTGCCAGCAGCAGAATTAGAACACGTCATAGGTTATTAGATGTTGTAGACTTTGTAAACTAATTTGCATGTCTTGCATTTGGAAATTAAAAGCCCACACAAGAACAAATTCTGAAGAACTTTCAACAATTAATGACTTAAGGTGTCTTTCTGCACCAGTGTAGGATGTTATTTAGATTATTTTATGCACGAATAAGCGGTTTGATGTATGTTTAGGAAGCCACCTAATCAGTACAACAACAATCAAGAACAAATATGCAGATTCTATTATAAGCACAAGTTTCCTATAGACAGTGACAGGGGCATAACAGTGATCTCTAGGTCCCAAATGTGGGTACGGACTCGTCAATGGCCGTCGTTTAGTCTCCCGGGCCCCCGTTAGAGCAGGGGGCCTCTTATAAGCATGCATGGTCTGGCAAATGGGCCGCTCAGAAGAGGTCTACGCTGTGCTCTTTGATTCCAGGTTGCTATGTTGGGAAGGAGACACAGGACCTCCTTCATGAAGCATACTAGATGCACATTGCAAAACATGTTGGTTTTGCACAGATGTGGCTAGATCACCGATAGGTAACCAGATATACTCAGACCTCTACAAGCCCTCAGATGCCACATGTACTCCAAAGCTCCCACACACATCACTCAGACCTCCCCACGTGCCCATCAGACCTCATGCAGACGAAGGAGGGAGAGCATGTGATGCTAAGTGCACTGCACTCCCTCCTCCTCCTCCTCTTGTGTGACCTGTGCAGAGGAGGTCACATGATCCAGAAGTCGTTTGTTCCAGTTCTGTCTTATTTTCTGCTTTATATCAAAGTGGAGAATAATATATTAGGAAAAAGCAAAGAAAAGAGAGAAAGATTTTCCTGTCGCACTAGTGAGGAGCGCCAACCCTCTATAGTGATATAAATAGGTAGATATCCGTAGGTAAGTATCTGTAATAATATCACTCGTGGGGGTGCAACCTATCGCTATAACATACAAACATATATATATAAAATCAAATTAGGGAAGAGCAAAGAGGTGCACTGGAGCTCACTGCATTAATTGATACACAGTATATATGGAGACAAGTTTAAAACTTAACTTTTAATGGTCACTAAAAACAGCGAGATATATTGAAATATCCATCATAAAAAACAAATGTGTATTTAAAACTAGCTGGATGCACTCCTTGCCTTATATTATTGTTAAATATCGGGGTGGTTGCTAAGGTAGTTAGAGTAGCTCAATATGATAGATAGAACAAAATAACCTCTTCAGAAATAATCTAGATATATAACCACAGAATTGACCAAACTAGTATAAGGTCATAGAAAGAGTGGAGATATAAATCCTGTTGGTACCTGCTACACGATATAGCCCAAGGTTAATACAGATTATGGAAGATATCTTGCTAACTGCCTCAATAGCAATCCACTAATAATTTAACTGAGCAAATAAATCGATGCAAATAGTAACCCCTCCATATTATGGATAAGAAGGCATTGAGGTCCTGCTGAGGAACTCAATGCCTAAGGAGGGGTAGGGGGTCCGGCATAAAGAGGGGTAGGGGGTCCGGCGTAATGAGGGGTAGGGGGTCCGGCATAAGGAGGGGTAGGGGGTCCGGCATAAGGAGGGGTAGGGGGTCCGGCCCACTCCTTTCTAGTCATTTGCTGGCTACTTAAAGTTATTGCCTACCCTTGTCCTCTATCACAAATGCCTCCCCATTTTACCAGCTGTAATTTTAAACAGTAGGAAGTAAATATACTAAACTGCGGGTTTGAAAAAGTGGAGATGTTGCCTATAGCAACTAATCAGATTCTAGCTGTCATTTTGTAGAATGTACCAAATAAATGCTAACTAAGGGCCTGATTCATTAAGGATCTTAACTTAATAAACTTCTTATTTCAGTATCCTGGACAAAACAATGTTACAATGCAAGGGGTGCAAATGAGTATTCTGTTTTGCACATAAGTTAAATACTGACTGTTTTTTCATGTAGCACACAAATATCAACTTTAAATTTCAGTGTACAAATAAGCTATCAAGTATTTGTGTGCTACATGAAAAAACAGTCAGTATTTAACTTATGTGCAAAACAGAATACTAATTTGCACCCCTTGCATTGTAACATGGTTTTGTCCAGGAGATTGAAATAAGAAGTTTCTGAAGTTAAGATCCTTAATGAATCAGGCCCTAGAATCTAATTGGTTGCTATAGGCAACATCTCCACTTTTTCAAATCTGCAGTTTAGTAAATATACCCCTAGATTTCTTAAAAGTGTTGCAACATTGCTAGGGTTTAATGTCATCTAGATTTCTGACTCACCTAATTGGAAGCAATATATTACCTCATGAGAAGTGGCCAAGTACTCAAGAAGGATGTCATGTCACCTTCCAGCAAATATACAGTATATGAACCAGTTTTGCAACATACCTCAGAACCTAGACATTTCATTATCTGCTCAGTGACATTGCTCAGTGGCTAGCACCTCAGCCCCACAGCACTGGGGTCATGAGTTCTATTCCCGATCATGGCCTTATCTGTGTGGAGTCTGTATATTCTCCCCGTATTTGCGTGGGTTTCCTCCCACACTCCAAAAACCTACTGGTAGGTTAATTGGCTGCTATTAAATTAACCCCAGTCTCTCTCTCAGTCTGTGTGTGTATGTTAGGGAATTTGGACTGTAAGCTCCAATGGGGCAGGGACTGATGTGAATGAGTTCTCTGTACAGCGCTGCGTACATAGTGGTGCAATATAAATAAATGATGTTGATGACCCTATGAAACCCTGCTCTTTGGTGTGCCCAGAGCCAGGAGAAGCAGTGTAAGTTCTAACATGGGTACCAGTTTTACATTTACATTGCGACTGTCATTTACTAAATTGATGTCGAGTAGAATCACAAGGTCAACTATGACCTTAGCATGCTGTCATCTTGTGATCTATTGCTCAGACATAGCATTTTCTGCATGATTCCAGAGCTGACGAAGGAGATATGCCTCTTAGCCAGTGAGGAATTCCATGAAATGTGTAGAGTCATGACATGAGCATTGCCTTTTCATCTTCACATGGATGGAAAGAATGAAAGCATTTACAAACCATCAATCTTGACATTGGGCACGGTGTTCTGATTATTTTGGCAGACTTAAAATCTCGCTAGTGCTGGTTATGAAACTATGAATGGAAACTGTATCTCAGATGGCATTTTGTTTTATCCATGGTCCTATAGGAGACATTACAATGTACAATTTATTGGCACACTGCTAATTCAGCCCTGTAATAACCGATGATCCTAAAGGTCATATCAAAAGTAGCTTTCGATTCATTAAAGGTAGCTATTCTCAAAATGTAAATCACTGTATATAAATGTCTAGTTTGTCAGTGGCACACAAAGTAAGATAGGCAAATGTAGTAAAACATCTGAAACAGTGCTGTCCAAGTATTCACATAAACAGCCATATACAGTCAGGTCCATAAATATTGGGACATCGACACAATTCTCATATTTTGGGCTCTATACACCACCACAATGGATTTTAAATGAAAAAGTGTGAGGCACATATAGAAACCGTTGTAATTCCTACACCGTTAACCTGATTTGGATGTAAATTCCCTCAAATTAAAGCTCAAAGTCTGCAGTTAAAGCACATCTTGTTAGTTTAATTGCAGATCCAATGTGGTGGTGGTGTATAGAGCCCAAAATATGAGAATTGTGTAGATGTCCCAATATTTATGGACCCGACTGTAAATGTGCTCCCTGGCCGAATACTAATAAAAGAATTATGCCATACAGAAGTGTTTATTGCTTTTTATTCCTTTTTGCACTTGTATCAACAAACATATCACTCACTGGTATAAATTCCTAAGTAATATGTATACAAGCTCGGAACAATTATTTATGCATATTGTTGGGGGTTATTGGGAAAGAACCTATCCTTGGCTGGCACCAGGTATATAGTTACTTGTGGGTGTGTTTTGTGTTTGGGCAGCACGGTGGCTTAGTGGTTAGCACTTCTGCCTCACAGCACTGGGGTCATGAGTTCGATTCCCGACCATGGCCTTATCTGTGTGGAGTTCGTACCTTCTCCTTGTGTTTGCGTGGGATTCCTCTGGATGCTCTAGTTGTTTCCCAAACTAGAGCATCCAGGCTGCTATGAAATTGACCTTCGTCTATCTTTGTCTGTGTGTATGTATATTAAAGAATTTAGACTGTAAGCTCCAAAGGCTAGTTGGTACAGCTAGTCTGAAAAAGACAGAAAAAGCTATTTGCTTAATCAACTTAACTAGCACCTTTTAGTTGCTTGGTATTGCATTAAGGTAGCCCGCGGCCACTCATGGGATGGGTAGTCTCCAAATTACTTTTACCACCATTTCTAACTCAATGTTGATTAGAGTTACAGTAATATCAGGCAAACTATGCAAGCAAAATCTCTGCATTATTTTCTTAAATACAGGTTTCAAATTAGGTTGTTTGTGCGCTCGAGCAAGAGTCAGGGGAAACTAAAATATTTGTATTAAAGAAAACTAAATACACTTGATTACAATGCTAATACAGTAAGCAACTAAAACATATTAAAAGGAAGAAGCATGTTTTGTCAGCAGTTTGAAATGATAGTGCCTTAATGTAAGAGAAGTTACATTTTTGACTCCTATAATAAATGTTTTCAAAAATCCTTTTCAACAATATAAACTCAGAACCGGAAAAAAAACAAAACAGTGGGACCCAGGTACACCCATCCACTGTTCGGAGAAGTCTGGTCAGAAGTGGTCTTCATGGAAGAATTGCGGCCAACCTTCGTTGTGGAAACAAGGCCAAGCAACTCAACTATGCACGAAAACATAGGAACTGGGATGCAGAAAAATGGCAGCAGGTTCTCTGGACTGATGAGTCAAAATTTAAAATATTTGGCTGTAACAGAATGCAGTTTGTTCGACGAAAGGCTGGAGAGCGGTACAATAATGAGTGTCTGCAGGTAACAGGGAAGCATGGTGAAGGTTCCTTGCAAGTTTTGGACTGAATTTCAGCAAATGGAGTTGGGGATTTGGTCAGGATTAATGGTGTCCTCAATGCTGAGAAATACAGACAGGTACTTATCTATCATGCAATACAATCAGGGAGGCTTCTGATTGAATCCAAATTATTCTGCAGCAGGACAAGGACCACAAATATACAGTCAATGTCATTAAGAACTATCTTCACCGTAAAGTAGAACAAAGAGTCCTGGAAGTGATGATATGGCCCCCACAGAGCCCTGATCTCAACATCATCGAGTCTGTCTGGGATTATATAAAGAGTCAGAAGGATTTGAGGATGCCTACATCCACAGAAGATCTGTGGTTAGTTCTCCAGGATGTTTAGAACAACCTCCCTACCGAGTTCCTTCAAAATCTTTGTGCAAGTGTACCTAGAGGAGTTGTTGCTGTTTTGAAGGCAAAGGGTGGTCACACCAAATAGTGATTTGATTTAGATTTCTCTTCTGTTCATTCACTTTGCATTTTGTTAATTGATAAAAATAAACTATTAACACTTCTATTTTTGAAAGCAACAAAGTTAATTCTTCTGACCCAGTGTTTCCGAACTCCAGTCCTAACACACACCCAACAGTCCATGTTTTCAGGGTTCCCTTAATCATGCACAGGTGGCAGTCTACTTGGCTGGGTCAGTAATCTCACCTGTTTCCACAGACAGAATCCTCAAACCATGAGCTGCTGAGGATGAGGACCGGATAGATTCAAAAGATTTGAAGTTCCCAGTCAGTGCTGTCTATGACTGAGTGCCCACCTATTTAGAAAGCAGTAATATGGCTTTTATATCACGTATAGTGCAGATTTTTACATATGTTAAAAGTGCTGCTGAATGCCACAAAAACCATGTATTAATGGGTATCACATCTTCTTATTATATTCAGTAGAGCACATCTAAACAGTGAATATGATTGAACCAGAGAGAAGTACTCCAGAACTGCTTTGAATACGCACAGCTGGCCAATATAATGTGAACTTAAGAAACCAGTTATTTAAATGTAATAACGGCATGATGGCTTTTGCAGAAGCCAGTAAGGGAATGCCTTGAGCTCAGTAGGAATCCCCCAAAAAAGTCAGATGCATCAGTAAGTTTTTGGGTACCCTGACCACCTCTGTCCCTCCCAGGGCCGGTGCTAGGATACCGGGTGCCCTAGGCGCAATTTTGAAATCCCCTCCCCCCAAAATAAATCTGCCACCCACCCCCAAAATATCCGCCGCCCCCCCAAAAAAAAAATAATCCGCTACTTCCCCAAAATATCCGCCCCCAGGACTTTCCTTACCTTAAACTCCATAACGCTGCTCCTCTCTGCAGGGTCCCAACCCTCACTGACGGGCCCTGATGATGATGTCACGCCCGACAGTCAGTGAGGGGAGGGGGAGTGGAGGAGACGGAGGTGCGCCCGCCCCATCAGCTGTTGTAGGGGGCTGTTGCGGTGATGGTGATCCATAGCTGTGCGGCGGCCGTGGAAGGTATGCCCGCGGTCGCCGCACAGTTTTACAGTATAAAGTATATCTGCTTTTTAATCCTGTGGCGCCCTTCAGAGCCCGGCGCCCTAGGCAACTGCTTAACGTTGCCTAATGGGAGCGCCGGGCCTGGTCCCTCCCTGCTTTAGGTGACTTGTTAAGGGCCGTTGGGTTGATCTGGTTTTCTCTAGACTATGCTCAGTTTCTGATTTCTTTAACACATCTTGCGTCTCTCGGATCATCACCTTATCAGCTGCACGCTCACTCCCACTGCTATAACCTGTTTGCTGTCAAACTCCACCAAGCCTGCTCATACCTGCAGAAATCTTAACTCTATTAATCTTCAACAGTTTTCCAACTCTCTCCAACTCCTGTCTCCCCTATCTCTACATTCTCCTCCCCTGAGATGGCAGTACCTCATTTTCACCATACACTAGCAACAGCCCTTGATCAAGTGGCTCCAGTGACTTTTCATACTACACGTCGACTTCGATGTCAGCCGTGGCACACTACAGTAACACAATATTTTCAAAAACTTTCCCATAGAACAGAACGTCACTGGCGTAAATCCTGTACCTCTAATGATTTCTTCACATATACTTCTATCACTCCTATCAAAATGCCCAGGACACTGCAAAGCAAACATACTTCCAATCTCTCATCTATGCTCAGGCCTCTAACCCCCAAACGTCTTTTTAACACATTTAAATCTCTTCTAAACTATCCCACCGCAAACCCTCTGATTACTATCAGTGCCCAGGATCTTGCCTCCTACTTCAAGAACAAGATTGATATAATCAGACTAGAAATGGTATAATCTCCCTCGACTAGCAATCAGCTCATTTCCTTCCCAGCACCCTCATCATCATTTATTTACATAGCACTTTCTGACACCCTTTCTTCATTTGACCCCACAAATGAAGATGAAGTATCTACTCTCTTATCTTCCTACTCTATCTCCTGTCCTCTTGATCCTATTCCTTCACAAATTAGTAGATCCCTGTCTCCTGTGCTCATTCCACCACTAACGAAAATCTGTAATCTCTCGCTCTCTACTAGCATCATTCCGTCACTTTACAAGAACGCAGTAATTACTCCTATTCTGAAAAAACTAAATTCTGACACAAACTCTCTCTCAAATTACCGTTCCATCTCTCAGCTCCCATGTCCATCCAAGCTTCTACATACATCTCCTCACTTGTCTCAAAATATCTCCGACAACTCCATTTTGGACAAGATTTGCATCTCTCATCCACCCTCATTAAATCCTCCCATTCCCGGTTACAGGACTTTTTCCAGGCTGCACCCACTCTATGAAATTCCCTCCCTCGCACATTAAGACTTTCCTCTGGTCTACAAACTTTCAAGCATTCTCTGAAGACCCACCTCTTCAGACAAGCTTATAATATTCCTCAATCTATGTTACCCTATTACCACCCTTTACACAATTAACACAAGCCAACAACCTTCTGACAAACATTGCTGTGTGACTGGATCATATAGCATACTAATCCCTTTTTGATTTTTTACCTTTGGCTGGACCAAAATGCAATATGTAGATTTAACGTCATGAATCCAACTCCCATTGTCCCATAGATTGTAAGCTTGCGAGCAGGGACTTCTTACCTCTTTGTCTGTTTTACCCAGTTTGTTTATTACTGTTTTGTCCCCAATTGTAAACCGCTATGGAATATGTAGGCGCTATAAAAATAAATGTTGATGATGATGATAAATGGCAAAGATACGCAGTAATACTAGCAATCAGATATCAACTTTTAGAGGTCTCCAAAGAAAAAAGAAAAGACATTTGCTGCATTTTTTTCAAAAATCTAAGTAAAAGGAAACCAATCTCAAACCATAATCCATCATGAACAAACTAATTTTAAGGAATATGGATTAATATGGAATGATTTGCCTATTAACAAGTATAGTAGCTATAAATATTTAAATTGATCCTTTTCTCCCATAAGATACATATGCATGCTTGTTTTCTCAGATAATAGCACAAGTATTTCCATATACAAGAATCTAACATTTAGCCTAAAATCAGTTTTTGTGGAGAGAAGGAGAAAACCTCTGGTGAACACTTTGGTTAACTAGATATAATTATTACAACCTGAAAATCCAGAAGTTCTTCCCAACAGGTCTTTTGAGGACAAGTTTGAATTCTACTTATTGTTCTTTTTGAGGAACAGAATATTCTATACACCCTTGAAAGTAGCAGGAAGGAATTAACGGAGTCACATAATTTTCTCCATACTTGCTTAAGAGGAAGACTACCTCAGATCTACAAGCTGTAGGACGTTACATGCTTTGGTAATTCACCCTCTCACACCGTTTGCATTTGTCCATCACAAATTGTTAGTAAATCAAATTGTTATTTTAAAAAGCACATTTTCCTGGTTGGTTCCTTCTTAGATGAATGCCTAATCTACATTGGATTTGTACGTTTTGCTTGTTTAAATGTGGTTTTGAATGCATTGAATAACAAATACCACAAAAGGTTACTGTTTTAGTTGCAAAATACCTTGAATCTACATTTATGACTGGTGGAATATTGAGAAAATGTAGTTGTTTCGATTGTTATTTTACTATAAGTATCTAATAATGAATTTGGTTCCACAGCTCTCAATGATGAAATTAATGGGATTTGTGAAATAGGCAAGTTCATGCCTCCCAATGGCCAGGAAAAGGAATTATACTTTATATTGATTTATGCAGCTTGGAAGCCTTCCATGGACAAATTATCATAGGGCACAGCATTTTATTCAAAAGTGTAAAATCATCCCAAAATACTCAACACACAAAGGGGCAGATGCCATTCCCATTAGTACAGTAATTTTAATGTGGATTTTTGCTGCGACCCACAGAGCTGGAAGCAAAAATCCACATTAGGCTGCCACAAATTCACCAAAATACTTCATGGATGTGGGGTGCCTTACAAGAGGCTCCCAACGCAGCCCTGGCATGGTAAATTTCAGCGGTGTTTCTCTATACATCACTGCGATTTGAAGCATATTGATTGTCACCCCACTTTCTTACTGAATAGATCCCCTCAGTTTTGGGAAAAAGAGGGATACGGGAAGACTGTCCTTCCAATACAGGTGACAGCTGATAGGTATTTTGGCTGTACATAGCACAGTGTTGTTACTTAGTTAGACTACTTGTAGCTGCTTACAAAGCAATGATCAGTTTCTTATGGAACTGGGTTATCATGAATGAACTGGGTTATCATGAATAAACTGGGTTATCATGAATAGACTGGGTTGTCAACTGTAGACGGTGCATTATGGCCCAAGATAAATGTTCAGTGTACATTTTACCTTCCTCAAAGGTAATTACACTGAGGCTCCTGTGTGACTGCTGTACCCTGATGTTTGCAGCATCACAGTAACATGTCATTCAGCCCCTGCCAGCCAGAATAATACAGCAGCCCAGACATGAGACGACAGAGATTTGTTACTCACTTGTGGAGCAGTATTGGCCTCTCTCTCTCTCTCTAGTTATACTGCAGCCCGGGAGTGTGCACGGTGCAGAGCTGCTGCTGCTTCCTCCTCTGCAGCACCACACCCTGCACACAGGTGAGCGCAGAGGATTACACCTGTCACCCTCCTGCCACCAGCACCCACCTCCACTCCTCCCAGTGTCCCAGACATTTATGTCACGTTGTATAATGCAGCCCCTGAGGCCAGGAGTCACGGTCTAACTGTCATTAACACGGCACAATGACGTAGCTTCCAGACAGGCAATAGGCTGGTCGCCTAAGTGCCGTACAGTAGGGTCCTCCCCGTACGGCAAGGCTACAGGCAGAGTGTGAGTGTGTACGGAGAGGAGGCCGGCACTGGTCCGTGGATACAACATGGCGACGTCTGGGAACAAGTCTGTGCTCTTTGTGTGTCTCGGTAAGTGTACGGTGTGATAGGGGACATGTGTGCAGCTCAGCAGGTTACATTAGGCAACGTGTGGCTCTAACGGAAGAGGGTGCTGGGGCATGCTGGGACTTGTAGTTTCACAAGAGCTGCCAAGTCTGCTTTCTCTCTGCCGCTCTCTACTTCTCCCCCAGTAATGTTTTCATCTAGGCTCTTATGCCGAGAATGAAAAGAAGATTTAAAAGATTTTAGTGCCACGTATTGCATGGACTGATGATGTATTTCCAGCATTAGAATAGTTTGCCTTGTTGTTGAGGTCATTTTATATAACAAGATTATAGTTAGTCCAGCGTTCTCCCCAGCACCTATTTCCTGGGTGCTCCTCCAGGCTGGTTTTACTTACTGCCTGGCTCTTGGAGCCCACCAGAGTCCTATTATAATAATTGTTTCTCCTATTAGAACAGCCACAATGTGAGCACTACAGCCAGCAGTGTGTGTTAGACCACTGACCACCAGTCTGACCAGTCCTGGCAGGTGTGGGCAATGCCCTCCCATCATTTTTCATTATTCTTTAAAAGTATTACAACTGGCCCCATCCTGCTGCTTCTTATTTGCTACCCGGCTGGCAACATTTTCTGGGGAGGACACTGTACACCTTCATTCCAACTCGCACATATCTTAAAGTATAATCAATGAGTGTATGTAAACATTTACAATTGCTAGTATGTGAATGTTGGAAAATGACAATTGCACGATCACTTTTTTCCCCCCTCCTGATTTCTTGCTTATAATGTCAAGTATGGCAACCTAAGCAGTTTTCTCCTGCAGATGTTAGTCTGTGCCACTATATTTGGCTTCCTTTTTAGATCAATGAAGCAAATCCAGTTTATTTGTCAAAAATATAGTGCTAGGGTAATTGACTTCTGCTAGAATTAATCCTAGTTTGTATTTGGGTGGTAGGTAGTGCTCAAAGTGGGCTGGTATACGGAGGTATGTCATACCCACTTCTCCGACCTTCATTGTAAAACTATCAAATTCCATTCACTTACATCTTCCATACCGCCACTTCTAAATTTCTACTCCAACCGCTAGTGGTAGGGAAATTTAGATTGCAAGCTCCTTTGGGACATTGTGAGCTCCACTGATGTGAATGATTAAATCTTCTCTGTAAATCATTGCATAATATAAAAAGTTAATGCATAAGTAATATGTACATGCTGAAAACAGGTCTACTCATACAGGACCGGTACTTATTTTAATGCCAACATATTCCACGAAAATATACAGTGCAAATAAGAAAACTTTTTTTAATATACACTGAAATATATGTAATGCTTTAAAACAGGGTTGGTCATACGGCGGATGCATCACTCTGAAGCGTTAGCATGTTGGTTGACATTTAAAAAAAATAATAAAAAAAAATAATAGTGTTTGGCACAGAAACATATAGCTGAAACAGAAACCTGGTCCCAAATCAGAATCATGAAATAAATGGACAGCACTACTTTCAAAGAATGCTTACCAGCCGTCTATAAAACTAATAAGCTTTTGGAAACCTTGTGTATATATAAAAAAAAAACATGTTTAATCAGCTTTTTCATACCTCTCAAAGCTTCTGTTGGGCAGAGACATGCAATTATTATAAACATTATATTCAAGATTTTACTTGTATGATTGTTTTCTGCTTAAACATACAGTTTACAGCTCAAGAAAGTAAGCTTCAGATGACCTCCTACCTAGCTGACTTTGAAAAGTCACAGAGTACCAGAAAACCAAATACTCTGTAAGGGGAAAAAAAGTGCCATTATCACGAAGGTGGTATTGTGAAAACATGTAATGGAATTAATACATTGTAATGTATTTAGTGTAGCACATATCTGGTGGTGAGATTTTATAAAGGGGCTGTTATAAAGAGTGAGTACTGGATATATTTTATAAAACAGTGATCTAAATCTAGCTGACACTTGTAAAATATATGCTTATCGTTGATGAACAGTGATGTCATTACTCATTTTAAAAGCATTCTGTAAAGTAATGTATAACTGGAATATGACTATCACCTTATGCAAGCAATGTGGTTAATTTCAAACTGAAACCTAGTATGTGATCTGTCTAAAAGTATTTAGCTTTTGATTTTGATCACATTGCTCCTCTGTGACTTTTAATATCTTTATTTTACAGTATTGGGTACATTATTCCAATTACTATGTTGTATTGAAGAACTAGTCAGACACACTTGGTAATGGTACTCGTTAATTATATTGACGCCACTAAAAACTCACAAGTGTGACTTTCACTTGTAACGCTGTGTCAAATCTCTGACTGCGTGACTCAGCTCCGTGAAAAAATTATCACGTCAGACACGCTGCAGGAGATTTGAAAACCGATTTGCCGATCACATAACCTTACGGGTAGCATTGTAACTCCCTGGCATTGCTGTCACTTAAAGTGCTTTATCACACTGCAGAATGACATACCCTGCTGTCTACTAGCTGTTTAAGGACATTGTGAACTAGGTGGATAGTGCGTGAGTAGAGGACATTGTGTAATAACTAGGCAGGATCCTGGCTGTAATCTTGTCCTGGACGGCTGCTGCCATTCCTGGTGATCAACCAAACTGGAGAAGCAGGGACTAACAGCCCTCGGCAGTTGGGTAGAGATGACTGGACTACAGAGAGGTAGAGAGACATCAGAAAAGCAGCTTATTGTTGCTTTGGTCTGGGGATGAGACACACTTGGGGTTAGAAAAAGTGGAGATGTCGCCTATAGCAACCAATCAGATTCTAGTTATACTTTATTTAGTACATTCTACAAAATGACAGCTAGCATCTGATTGGTTGCTATAGGCAACATCTCCACTTTTTCAAACCCGCAGCTTGATAAATTTACCTTTTTGGACAGCTTCTTCCCGCGCAGCTCGTTCTCCTCCTATGTGTCAAGTGGTACCTGTATAATTAACTAATGTAATGGTGAGTATCACTATTCAAAATAAACTGGTATTGGCAAGAAAGCAGAGGAGCCAATGTATCTTCTGGAAACTGGATATGACCAAAGAACACTTGAGCAAAATTCAGAGGGTTTTCCAATTAGTGTGGTTGATTTTAAACAATCCTGGATATTAGCAACTAAATTAATTCTAAACTGAATATTTCAGACGAGTTGCATCATGTTATATTACATTTAAATGCAAAATTTGCTTTTAACCAAAGCAACCAATTGGCATTTAGGTTTTATAGTGAACGTTATAAAGCAAGTACCTGGTTGATGTGGTTTAGTGCACAGTTTTTTTCCTAATGCAATGTTAGTAAATGAGGCCTAACATACATTCGATTTTTACATATCCAAAGTTAAATAGCAGCAAATTTTGTGTTTCACCAGTAGTTTAGTGGAAACAAACTACTATTCACAAAGCTGTTCACAATGTCTGTCCAGATTCTTTTAATAAAGGTAACATTTTATTTACATTAGGTAAATTGTCTTCCTGTTCAGGCACCAAAAGTAGCACAAAAGTGTCATAGTAACACATTGCACGTAGAAATATTCACTACTGTGTTTCCTCTGAATATTAGTGACTTTCGTTTAATAGGGGAACAGAAAGCATTTAGATATGGGGGAAAAACAGAATGGGATGATAGATTCCATTAAACCATACTGTGTGGGTTTGGTTGATATGTAATTTAGTTTATAGCAAATGATTAATCTAATGCATGCGATAGGATATGGTGGAATATAGCATCAATATTGTGCAGAAGACCAAGTTAAAGATTTTCTTATAAATAACAAAATTCAGAAGTTGTAGATTTAAGGCAATAGAGGAGAGGCAGAAAATAAGTTTATCATACACTACAAATTATTTCGATTTTCAAGGAATTTAATTTTTTTTCTGGACAATTCTGAGATCATTGATCACACCACATTGGTTTGTAAATACAACCCCATTAAGCATTAAATGATAACTCTAATTACACATTTTTTTTTTTTATTTTTTTTAACCAATAAACCCCTCAACTAGTTGAATTGTAAACCGAATATGTGATTTAACCATTCACCATTACTGAATCTGAAACCTAGCCACAAAAAGCTTTAAAGTAAACTGTAAATATTGTAAGTTTGTCAACTTGAAGTGACTAGACGACTTCAGCAGTCTGTCTAACCAAGTACATTGGTAGCCTTAAATGCCCGGATTACACATTGCATTAACAAGTGATAACTGATATCAGAATGCACCAGATAGCATTTAGTGGAACTGTAGTGGGTTTGATGCTGGTATTCAAGATGTGCTAAGTCACTGCTGACTTAGCACATCTTGAATACCAGCATTAAACCCACTACAGTTCATCTGGCTCAGATCTGTACATTTTTTTTACGATAATCTGTTATCAAATACCAAAAAATGGGATATTAGAGGATGGTAAACTGTCCAATATTGCCTTACTTTGCTTCTCAAAACAGGTCTGAAAATCATTCAGAAGTTAAACCTTTTCTACATCGCATGTCACTGACTTGGATCACTAAATACACTGCTCTGTGAGCAGTAATGTATTATACCTCTCTCAGTATAGGCTGCACAGTGTCACCACTTTTACATGTCATCATTATTTGTGGGTTTCATTATTTTATCAGTTTGTTTGTTTTTAAATAAACTGCTATATCAATCACTTACATTTCTTGTCCAGTAGTGTTTGCTCTTTATGTTGGACTTTTGTCCAGGTATGCTTTTATTTACATGATTATATAGTCTGTTGGTTTAGTGAACCAATCCTGGTGCAATGGGCTATTTTGCCACTTCATATACATACTCATAGGGATATGGAATGGATCAGTGAATAACCAGTCCTGTTAATGGAGACATTTGCAATTGTATCTTGGCACCTTTATTATTATCTAATTTTGTTTGCTGTCAGTATATACAAAACAATATTGAATATCTTAAAACATTATCATGGCAGCCTCCATTCAACAAAAGCGGAGATTGCTGAACAGATGTGAGTTATTAAATATGTTTGTCGCCTTGAAATGTACAGATAGATTACGCTTGAATGGAATATTTGTGTTTTCTCGTGTTGGGCTTCCTTCCACTTTATTAGACCAATTTCAGTAGTTTTTTGTTTATAATCTAATTCTGTTTGTGTAACAATGTTCCTTCCTTCCCTGACTGATAAAGTAATTATCTCCAGTCTAGTATTAGGAAATGATAAATCTGAACAACCATGTCATGGATGGTAAAGGAACAGTCGCCTGTCTTGTTCAAAATAAATAAATCGCACACAGAGCAGGTTTATGTGAAACTAGTGCAGTGCTCCGGCATGGATGGATCCTGCTACAGGAACATATTAAAATGTACTTCAATTTATACGGTAGTGATGCCTGGTGAAAATCTGTGTGGTTCTATAGGTGTCTCCCTTGTGGTTCTCCTAGCAGTGTGTAATTATCTGCAACTAGTAACAGTGGTTCATAAACGAGTGAATGTTTGTCCCATTGGTTACTTCTAAAATTCTAAATACATGTAAAACGCTCGTCACTACTAACTTGAATTCTGCCTTTTCTGTAGGTAACATTTGCCGATCCCCGATAGCAGAAGCGGTATTTAGGAAGCTGGTAACTGATGAGGGTGTATCAAATCAGGTAAGGTTATGATGATTCAGTATACATTGGTATGTAAATAGGGGCTCTTCGACCAATATGTAATTCTTACCCCTTGGCCCATAGTAAAATAATGCCCTGCTATTCCGGCGATGCACAATCTGTCTCTAGACTCAACTCGTGGGAGCTGTTTGTAAAGTTGCTGAGTAAAATGCATCTAAAGAAGTGTATGTGCCCTAGATTTGCAATGTTATTATTATTATTTATGTAGGGTATTATTGTTTCCATTAAGATTGTTTTCAGAAAACATTTTCTGCACTTTCTTATTGTTTTGCATAGTTGAACTTTTCCGCTAAACTTTCCAAAATGTCATAGGATCTATATGTGACTGGGGGAGTTGTTGTAAGACCTGTATAATTCATTTCCTAGTTCATTGTTACAGCTGTCCCTGAGAGCCACAGAATCCGTTTGGTACCTGACACCCCAGTCACAACACAGTATTCGTGTCAATGCTATTCTTCCTCATTTGTAATGGAATCTGCCAATCTGCCATTCCCCTTCCCCTGCTCTTGGCAGATGGCAGTTCCAGGTCAGTGCAGGAGAGGCCTGTATATGATCAGCCATGTATATTGGATCTAATAGAAACAACTCAATTAGTGTCAATGGGGGACCAGGATCTTCCCACGTTAAAGATGACAATAATTTAAAAAGTAAAATGTAAAAAAAAAAAAAAAAACAATTGGGAAAAGGAAATAATATAGCTGCATTACATGACTTTACAGCCATAGCGCTCCTTTAAATAA
This sequence comes from Mixophyes fleayi, assembly GCF_038048845.1. Taxonomy (NCBI): domain Eukaryota; kingdom Metazoa; phylum Chordata; class Amphibia; order Anura; family Limnodynastidae; genus Mixophyes; species Mixophyes fleayi. Next base: position 56,169,180 of record NC_134404.1, on the reverse strand, counting down.
ATGACACATTTGTTATTCCTATAGGTACATTAATGATCTTGCACTAACTGTGCAAAGGTTCCAAAATGCAAAGTCTTAAATGTGCGTTTCCTAGTTGTGCCTGACCTAGTGGACTTAATAAATATGCTCGTTCAAATATGCTACTAAAAGAAAACTGTCTCGTCATAGAAGGACAAATACAATTTACATTTGGTAAACTAAAAATAGTTATTCCAGGGGAATATAATGCACCCACACCCGAGAATTTGCTTGTTCATGTTGCAGGAATCCTTCCTGTCGTGAAGTGGTTACACCAGTATAGTGTTCTATAGACGCTGTAACCTTTGTTTGTGGTACCTTCCTTTTGGCCTGAGACTGTGAAAAATATTCACTCCTTTTATCACTTTTTAACCTTTAATTTTCTAACTTCATGGATTATCAGGAAATGTATTTATTCAGGAATTATTACTACTGATCAACACACAGTTCTCTGTCCAATAACAAAAGAAACGTTGGTCTAATACTGCTGTAAATGCAGCTAAAGGAGCTTCTTCCAAGTGAGATTACTTGGGGCAGTCTCTACCAGCTTTGTATGGCGGACACTGCAGTTTTCAGCCGCTCTTTGGGATATTGCTGGTCCTTCAGGTTGGGTGGGGATTGTTGGTGAACAGCAGTTTTCAAATAATACCACAGATTCTTGATGGTATAGAGGACGTAGACACTTCAGGACATTGACTTTAGTTGTTCTTGTTACTTTTATATAAATTTTATCTGATTTGCTCTCTAATTTGACACATGAGTTCCAATCAATTCTATAACCTCTTGGTCAGCGGGGCCCAAACCCAGCTCTCAAGAGTTACCAACAGTTCATGTTTTCAGGATTTCTTCATGCACAGGTGAGTTAATCTATTTGACTGGATCAGTGATTGCCCCACCTGTTTCTACAGACAGAAATCCTGAAAACATGACCTGTTGGTAGCTCTTGAGGACTGGGTTTGAGCACCTCTCTCTTAGGGCAACTGATTTACTTAAGTGTTTCCTAGCAAAAGGGGTGAATATTTGTGTGATCTTTTTTTTTTTTTTTTTTTTTTTTTTTTTTTTTGTAATTTATTAAGAATGTGCTTTAAAGTTTTGGGGGGGGGGTTTCTTTTTCATTTTTTAGTAAACAATAAAAAGTGGCTTTTGTGTTTTATCAGTGGCAGAAATTATTTTTTTAAATCGCTTTAATTCCATGATGTAAGTAAATATAAAGGGAAGAAACTGCCAAAGGGTTTGAATACTTTTTATAGCCACTGTATATATTATTTAGACCAGGGGTTGTCGACCCCTAAGAGCCAAAAAATATCCATAGATGCGACATAGAGCCAACTTTACCTTTTATATATGTGTGCATATACACAGTATAAACATGTGCATACACAACACACATACATTGAAAATATAACATCATTTACAATATTTTGCTAAGTGAAAAAGAAGATATCCAGCAGAGGAGGGTTCAATTTGCAGTCTCTCCACAGTAGCTCACGGTGCTTCTGTATCCACAATCGCTGTGGAGGGATCTGTTGAAGTGGGAATGAAAAAAAAAAAAGTCATAAATAGCCAACATGCCCCTCAGACCTCTTCACATTTCCACCAGATCTCATCACGTGCCCCGTACATACACATCAGCCTCTCCACATGCTATGAGATCGACCCACATTCCCCATACGTGCCATCAGCCTCCTCTAATGCCCCTTATATACCATCAGACCTCACCAAATGCCCATCAGACCACTAAACCTACCCCATCAGATCTCCCCACATGACCATGAGCTCAACCAAATTTTATTCATTTTAACAATATGCCCCTTACTTACTTTTCACACAGCAGCTGGACCCGTGAAGAAGGGAGAACACGCTGCACTGTCTCCTTTTTCTCTGATTGGAGTGATTACACACTGTGTCCTCTCTGCGTTGTGCAGAGGAGGTCACATGAGCCGGAGTCGGCGCTGTATGGGGAACGAACTGCCCCTACCAGCACCTGGAACAGCTGATCTGCCCTGTCAGCGTTGCAGCCACATTTCCCAAGTCAAGGGCCACATGCGGCTCGGGAGACGCGGCTTGGCCACCCCTGATTTAGACTTTAAACAATTTGATGCAATTAAAATCTGTTCTATTTTGGACCTTGCTTGAATCTGTTGCATCACCCTGCTATTTTCATTAGATTTGGTTGAACCACAATATTACCTCTTTAACAATAAGAGTGGTGTCCTATTTCCTCCACCCCAAAAATTATGGCATTCTCCTACCTAGAATCGCCCACACCTCTGTTTTTGGGATTTTTTTGGTGGGATTTGAATTTTTGGGATTTTCTCTTCCGTTTTTGCCCTGTGATTTTGTGATTTAATAATCATAATATTTTTATTTATATAGCACTTTTTCTTCCCATTAGGACTGAATTTACTTTATATTTTTTTATACCATATATTCTATATATTTCAGTTGTAAAGTAGATGAGGAAACCTAAGGAACAAATTACTTACGAATCGGAATGTGAATACGCAAGTAATAATGCATTCTAGTTTGGTAGGAAATGCTGTTTCCATGCCACACGTCAGTACTCTTAAATGGGGAACGGTTATTTACCGTGTCCCTGTTCGAACAATCTGTGTTCAAAAGTGACCTTGTGCCACCACCCTAAGGAATACATTAATTCAGTTTGCAAACTTAGATGGCGCTAACCATTATTTGGACAGTTGCCGTTTTCGATCCGGTATCACTCAGGTTTTTGTATTGAACAAACCTTTATTTTGAACATATACTCCATATAATGCTTTTAAGTGAAAACTATCCTTTATTTTGTCCTTTTGATGCTTTGGTTTGATTTTCAAAAATGTGTATCCTTGTTACATTATAGTCAGAGAAAGTGTACTGTGAATAGCAAACATTGTCTTATTCTGGAAGGCTGAGCACTGATTGTAAACACTTCCCTGAGCACTATATCGCTGGCAACAGGCTTTTCCAAGGGTCTGACTTGGTGCACATGTAGCCTGTACACAGTGGAGGCACCATGTTGTAGGCTGCACCCATCCTGCAGAATCCAGTCTCATTTCACTAGGAACCACATTGTCATGAATATGTACCAATATATCCTGCCTCCACTATGTGTAAGCAGCAGGTACCCTTTAAGCTGCCCTTCTCCGCTGGAAGCCACATTTACATAAATGAGTGTGTTGCAGTAAAATAGAGCTGTTGTCTTTTCCTTCTAGTGGAGCATAGACAGCGCGGCTACATCTAGCTATGAAATAGGAAACCCACCTGATTACCGTGGCCAGAGCTGTATGAGGAAACACAGCGTTACCATGAGTCACACTGCCAAACAGGTAACGTACCTCCGCTCCATCCTTTATTCAATCCTATCCATTATGTTTTGTGTTGCAGTGGTCGATAGACAGCGCTGCTACATCTAACTGGAACGTGGGTTGCTCCCCAGATTCAAGGGCCGTAAAGTGCTTAAAAATCCATGATACCGAAACATCGCATAAAGCACGACAGGTATAGGACAGTACATTTTATTCTGAGTTTCCGACATCACCTATCTCTTCATACACCATTCAGGGAGGGAAGCCCTTTCTGTTTGTTTCTTACAAAAAGGGATTTCCATTTTCGGATAGTGCCCTCAATGGGCGGCACATTAACCACTAGGGTCTATTCTTTGTGGGAAATCGTCACCTTTGATCGCTGCAATGGTGAGTCCTCCAGAAGCTTGGAAGCCTGGCGCTGCAGGGAGAAGCTGAGACGGCCTTCAGGCTTCTGGAGCGCCGTATTTCAGCATTTACCTATGTTGATGTTAAACGCATCTTATCTACACATTTAGTTTTTTTATCGTCTATATTTGTCTAATGTAAATATTTTATAGATGAATGTATAAAATGTTCTTGATATTGGATTTTACCTGGTTTCTATGATGGTGCTAGTAATACTTTGTACACTGCCTTTGTTTCCTATTTCTTCCCCATAATGCCTTTATTTTCTCCATAGCTCTCCTATGGTGTAAGCTGTGATAACCACCTCATTGTACAATAGCTTGGAGCAGTGATGAGATGTGGTTGACATAATGGGGGCCACGGTTTAAACTTATTGGGTGGGGTGTGGCCAGGTACAGAAAGAGAGAGCAGGCAAAGAGGTTACAGACACAACTCTCAAAGCCAGTTCCTAATCAGCACAGAGTGATAACATAGCACTGTACAATTTTGCAGAGGAGTATTTTGAGGATAGTGTCCTTATAAGCTAACGCATAGTCACAGACATCCCATATAATGTTCTTTTTCTTGGTGTGATCTGTTTGTACATGTAGATAATGTTCTGGGGGAGGGGGGCTTGGGAGCTGACCCTAGTTTACAAAGCACAGCATGGCTGAGATGCAGGAAATTTAGGTTTGTTTTTTATACCCCTAAATCCATCTTTGTAGGTGCAATAAATGATCCTAGAGTTCTGGCAAAGTGTACGTATGTTTACTGCGCGAAGTGGCGTTTTATGGAGTAGCAGTAACTGATGTGAGATGGGTAGAATGGAGGGCATTCCTTGCCAGTTAGGTATTGGTCTCACCAGTATGCCTTGTTTTGTGATGTGCAGCAATAACGAAACATCAGTTTGCAGAGTGCGAGCATTGATATGATGTAATGAGGGGAGAGGGAGCACTTTAGGGGTGTCTCTTGCTGTTAGGGGTGCTCGACCATTTCTACTCTGCAAAAGGGCTTCATTTCGGCACCAGCTCTGCACTGGCAGTAACTCTGTGCTGGCAGTCTTTGTGTATAATCCTGTATTTTAATTGGAACATTACTAATTTAGTATTGTTTTACCTGCAGATCACAAAAGATGATTTCCTCAGCTATGACTATATACTATGCATGGATGAAAGTAATCTAAGGTTAGTACAGTAAAGTTTATCCTCTTTATATATTATGTAATATTTTCATGGTTCGTTTTATATTTGAGTCATAATAAGCATATCCCACCACTGTCCCTGGTTTGCATGGAGAGAGCCATCAGTCACTGGAACTTTTTGAACTACTGGAAAGGTAAATGCATTCCAGAATGTACTTTATATGCAGGAAGATCTAAAGCAGAAGTTGTCCCTCCAGCTAAGCCAGGCAACCATTAAATCTGCACATACCAAGTAGAGATTTTGCCTTCAGCTGCCTTGAGTCCACGTTCCAACATTAGATTGTCCAACAATTTTGCAAAGTCTGCAGGTTCTACAGGTCACTGTGCACAGTTGCTGGGCTCCGGTACTGTGGGATAGACACTGCAGCATTCTGCTTGATTCATAGACTGCTTTATGTAAGAAATAAAATAACTTTTATTAAAGACCCCTGTGAAATACCTCTCCCCTGATACCAAACTGTCCCAAAAAAATGTCATCGTTGGTTAAATGTTTACTGTACACGTTTCAGCCCATAGACAAGTTTGATATTTGTATTTGTTTTTGTATTGCAATCTGAAGAGCCTTTGTGTCCACATACGACCAAATGTAATGCGCCTCATTGGATGTTAAACAAAATCTGCTGAACTTTTATTTTCTGCAGGTAAATGTCTATACAGAACTTAAGTTTTGTCCCAGAAAGTTAGTTATTGTAGAACAAAAGAGAAATGCTGGTTCTGTTGTCACTGGGATATGCTCTGGGGGGTTCCTACACTGAGTAAATATGCTTGGGCTAGATGATTGTAACCTATCAGTGGATAAACTTGTATTTGTATATGTGAGTGAGCACCACGCAGGAGGCATTACAGCGAATAGGCTAATACTAGGGTGCATATAATAGAGCCATTTGAACCCTTGAATTGAGGCTTGTGCCAACAAAAAGTTTCTACATGTATGTTAATGCTTTCCACTAGATGGCATTATTTTGCTGATGTTTATTTCTTGTATATTCCAAATTTGGTTGTAAGTTAAGTAATGTTGATGAGCTTGCTCTCCCCAAGATCACACAAGTTTCATTTATTTAACATTCAATTGGATTTCTCAAGCAGTTGAACAAACTCTTTATGGCAAGGTCTAAGTACAGGAGATATGCAGTGCAGTAAACAACATATTCCATAAAGGAGATGGTTATTTAAGGGATTGACCATTGGGACTGCAAGCTATATACCATTGATATAAAGGAGCCAGAGTAACTATCCACAGTGCTTTTACAGAGTGTTTTTTTAAAAATCTTGGAAAAGAAAATGTAGCAAATAATCACTTAGTACTGTTGTATGTAAACTGTGACTTGGTGCTGTATGTGTTGGTTTTCTAAATTACAAGTGAGAGAGGTTTGGGCCCATAGATTGCAATCTGATGTTGCCTGCTGCAAAACAAGGTGGTCTTATAGCTACATATTTAATAAAATAATTATTTATAGGGTGCAGCGCAATATACGCAGTGCCTTGAAATATTTCGGGGGAAAAAACAACAAAATAAATATTTTTTTATTGGGAGCAACACAAGTACTGGCTGGGAAATACTAGGACACAGAACCCTGCGCCTTCTGATCTGAGGGCATGAATTTTAGCATGGTCCTGTTTGTATCTTTCATGATGGATCCTCTCTCTCGTACTAGACTGATCAAAACCACCATCTAGTTGCTACAGAAGACCGTACCATCAGTACCTTGCTGTAATCAATTTGTCAGACCAACCATTGTTTTAGGAGTTCAAATTATGCTGACTGTTTGGATTCAATCCTTAAAATCCCTCCTGAAAGCGTACTTGTTATCTAACTATGCTTTCTATGAAAAGTACGCTGAAACGTGACTGCCATTAGCGCACACGTTACTTGGATTTTGAATCTGTTCTGAAAGGTCTGCACATATTTGTCTGTAGTGCAGCACGATACAGAATAATGCGCTACCATGCCATGTGGCCTTTCAGTTGCTTCTGTATGTCAATGTATACACAGCTAGTATATTGCTCACTTCTCTGTTTTTATGCAAACCAGTTGATTGGAAAGAAGGGTTTTAAAGGGTATTTGTGATCTATAAACAACATATTTTGTTGACATACTAAGCAGTTTACATCAAGTAACAGTTAATTTGTTGCAGCTACCTATGGAAATATGTCAGGTCTCTTGCCATAGACCATTGGTCTCCTTAAAACTGCAGTACACGGCATGTTTACATTTCTTGAAAAATAATTGCTTCTTAGGTAAAACACTTACTGATGTCATCTCCTCCCACATTTCTGTTTACCAGTTGGTCCAATTCTTTGTCCCTATTCTTTTTGTCTTGCAGAGATTTAAAACGTAAATGTAGTCAAGTGCAAAACTGCAAAGCTAAAATTGAACTTCTTGGAAGCTATGACCCTCAGAAGCGGCTTATCATTGAAGATCCATATTATGTAAGTTTTTCAAACTTTATTTTAAATATTGTGTAATTTTGCAATTATTTCATGCTGTGCAATAAGTAGCAGTAATTAAATATGGATGGTGGGGTCAGTTCTTTTACGGTTCAGAACATCGAGATAACTCATGTCTTTTGCGATTGCATTTTTTTAAATCCAGTATTTTTATCGAAATTTTTTAAGATATAAACATACTAAACAACAAAAAGAAAAGAAAAACAATCGCATACATATCGGAATTAAATGACGGAATTTACAAGATTACATTAAAGCATAATAATAATAAATGTGCTATATTCATTCAGGATCATACATCGTAAATGCTTATACATAAGTATGTTACACATGCAGGGTTTATTACATGGACTCAGATACTTATTATAAGAACTGCGGTAGCCATACATTTAAGTAGATAGAGCATCTGTACTAGATGACATAGGATAGAATGGAGACTCTAACCATCTGTACCATATATTCTCAAATTCCTTCAGAGCCTGTCTGCTAGTATAAACAAATCTCTCGTGCCTTATGGTGGTATTGACCAGTGCCTTCCAATTTTTAACCGTGGGACTCGTTGGGGCCAACAACAGCCTCGCTATAAAGACCTTAGCCAACATCAATAACTGTGAAATGTACATTTTTGTCAGTTTATTAACGTTCCCCTTCAATCGGTGAACTAAGAGACACTTCAATAGCGATTGCATTTTAATAATAATAATAATAATAGTAGTAATAGTTGTAGTAGTAGTCGAGCTTTCAGTATAGGCCACAGTCTAAGTCTGTGGTTCCCAACTCCAGTCCTCCATTCTCCTTTCACCATAGCCAGTCGAAGTGTTTTATATCCATGCTTGAGCACAGGTGGTTGAATCCAAAAGGCCAGGGCACTGTTTAAGTCACCTGTACACCAACCACAGATATCCTTACAATCTGGACTGTTGGGGAGAGGGTGGTGGTTTGCGTACTGGAGTTTGGACACATTGGTCTAAGCTTCTGTATCCATCTACCAGTAATGTTGCTAATTAATACTAGAACTATTCGCATCAAACAATGATTGGTGGTGTCTAATGTTACATTCCCTCTCCCAGGGGAGAGGAGGCACAGAGGAACCTGTTTTTGGTTTGTTTTCTGCTAATTGCACAGGGCACTTTGTAATAACCAATGTACAACAGGTTCACTTTCCAAAGGACTTATTTTTAAATAAAGGGTATTTTTATATTGTTCTCTTAAAGGTCATTCATAGAGCACAAACCCCAATTCCCCCCACTGCATCTTTTTCCCGTGAGAGAGCCTGTCCTGTATCGGCGCTGTATGTAAATGCTGTAAGTCACATGGTCTGTTAAAGATGAGAAGCATCTTTGGCACTTACCTGGCCCATGTGTTTTTTGTATATACCCAATAAACAGGCTCTATCCACTTATGTTACATTTACTTATTTGGTGGACTTAGAAATGAGTAACCTCATTCAAATAACTCTAATATACTTTTTATTTTATTTCAGTAAATGAACTGTTATACTGTTTTGTGACTTTTTTTCTTCTTCTATTACAGGGCAGCGATGAAGATTTTGAGACCGTCTACCAGCAGTGTATTAGATGCTGTAAATCATTTCTGGAGAAGTGCTCCTAGTACTGTACAGAAGTCCTAGACCGTTAAAGCTGTATCCGTTGTGTTATGACAGTACATGAATCTTTTAGTCTTGTATTTTACCACGGAACAAGGCCTGATATATAATTTATACACTTTCCTGCCATACTTCAGAGTTCTTCAGAATGTTAAATTCAATGCACAATACTTGTTTTAATCAGGCATTAGGTTAATGAAATAGAAAATAAAACCAGTTTTAATTTAGCAGAACTTTATCTGTGTACTGTGTCATTTGTACTTTTGACTCCTGAAACTATTTTTATTTATTTTAGTACATGGTTAAATGCTGAAACTTCTTCTTTTATTCTTAAATATATTTTATTGAGATTTAATCAACAACATTTTTGAAGTGGGGGAGGGGCAGAAAAAAAAGAGGAGAGTGATCTGAAAAAAATACCATATGTTGCCCATTTTATGTTTGTAGAAAATCGTCCATTTAGCTGAGGGGTCAGGGAACTTTATTATCTTTTACCCCAAAATATTTTTAGATACGCCGACGTTACCCCCTTGATTTGAAAGGAAGGAAATCATATATGTGCCTCCATAGTTTTGTTCCCCCCCCCTCTCTTACTTCCCTCACCCTATGTGCCTCCATAGTTTTGTTCCCCCTTCTCTTACTTCCCTCACCCTACGTGCCTCCATAGTTTTGTTCCCCCGTCTCTTACTTCCCTCACCCTATGTGCCTCCATAACTTTGTTCCCCCTTCTCTAAATTCCCTCACCCTATGTGCCTCCATAGTTTTGTTCCCCCTTCTCTAAATTCCCTCACCCTATGTGCCTCTGTTATTTTACTTACTTTTCTATTGACTTTTTCTCTTTTTTTCTTCTCTGTTCTTCTTGTCTTGTGTTCTTCTGCCGCTGCTCCTCTCTGCTCCCCACTGAAAATGACTTCGGGCGTGATGACGTTACGCCCGACATTCAGTGGTAGAGAGGAGGAGAGGAGACTGCTGGGAGCCACCGTGCGGTCATGTGATTGAAAAAAAACAACACATGATTGCCGGCGGTGTGTCTCGGCAGCATTACACCCAAGAAATTCATTTTTACCCCATTTGAGGTAATTTACCCCAGTTCCTCGACCACTGATTTAGCTGATAGGCAGGTACATATTAGGCCTAGGTTACATCTAGCAATCAATGTGTACATTCCCAAGGGATGGATGCAGGGTCAAGTTAGGGAGGGGGAAAATAGGGAGTGTTTGTAAGGGTATACATGGGGGAATGGGCTGGGCTGGTTCTACCATCTCATTTAGCCGTTAATCCTCTATTTCTAATAAAAATAAGATCCTAAAAATCCTTGGGGAGTAGAGGCTTAAGTGGGGGCCTCATAGTATCCGAGACTGGGGAACCAGATAAGGTCTTACTTAATTGGACGGTCATGCAAGATACTTATTATTCAAGTTGATATATCTGCCATATTTTATTAATTTCTGCAGTTCTAGCAGGAGGTTCAGTTTCCAGTTAGCAGCAACTGAGTATTTTGGCGCATTAAGGCTATGTCCCATTAGTGCGGTTGTCTATTTGGGAGTGTCATGAAGGGAGTGCTGATATTCCTTATCACCCCATGGATGTCTTGCCAAAAGCTATGCCAGCTTCTCTTTATCTTGTCAATACAGGTTTCTTTGTTCTGAAATTAATTAAAACCTTTCAATCTGATTTGCAGGTGTACCCTGCTGTAGATGTGTGTGAGCTGTGACTAATTGGTGAAATAACAAGATACAATGAAATATGCAGACACTCGATCAATGCTCACATTTTGCTAAACTCCTACACTAAAATGCTGTTATTTTCTCATTTAAAGCACTTTATGATACAAAAAAGCCTTAAAGAAAAGGGTGTATATTCCGTGGAAGCTCAAGTTTACTCTGGCCACAGTTTTTCCACCAAACAAGGATACACTTGTTTTCCAATGGTCCTGCACTTCTGAATTATTAAAAGAACTGCCCCATTTTCTGGATCTAACCCCCACAGTTAATGGATCATTATTCAGGGTGTGGATCTGAAGCACAGCTGTGACAATGAAGACTAAAGAGCATCCCAGATATATGTTAGTGGTAAAGTAACACAAATGCGTACATTGTGGAAAGGGATATTGTTTTCTATCCTAAGTTTTTGGATGTAGGCACTGTTGGTTCATTTATCAGGAAGCTTCATGCAACTTCCTATATGCTGTCTAGAAAAGGTCATCCCTAAAAAACTCTCTCCACAAACATGTATACAGGTGAGAGAAGTCACGGAAGGCCAATAATCACAATGATGGAACTACAGAGCTCCGTAGCTGATACTAAAGGTGCACCAGTCCAAACATATAATGAAAGTTCCTCTTTTAGCAGAACAATGATTTCAAATACAACACCAAGCGTTGGCGTGCCTCAAAAATGAATAGGTGAGTGTCCTCTCAATCCAATTGAGAATCTGTGGGAGGAAATTGGGGCATACAAGCATTATCTGATCTAATTTGAGCAGCCTAGAGCAAATCTGCTTGGAAGAAGGGGTCAAAATCACTCCCGGTCGTTAAGCTGGTACGCAAAAGACTTAAAGCTGTTATTGCTGCAAAAGTTGGGTCTGCAAAAAATTTAAATGTAAGGATTAAAATACACATTAAAAACATTTTGAGTTTTATCAGTGTAGGATTAGTTGTTCAGTAGATCATGGACCTCATTACTTCTGCAAGGTATTGTATTCCAGGAACCAATGTATTAATAATAGAGATCTCTGGATTGTGACAAGACTGTCACTGTTTGGGATGTCACTTTATGTAAGATATATATTTCCTAAGTGATGGTTTTTAAATTAAAATTTGGGGTGGGGTGGACATTTCTGTGGTTAACATAGATCATTTTATAGTAATACCCCTCTAATGTACTGGCTGTGTCTCCCAAGCACAACAGTAACATACATAGAGGGGACAGGAGTCACTAAGACAAGCAAAAACAAAAAAAGGAGTAAATTTGCACCTTAGCAAAACCATGTTGCATTGGAGGGGTGGTAAATGTAATATGTGGGGTCTGATTTATAGTTGGGGTAGATCATGTCCTAGATCAGGCCTGCGGCCCTCCAGGTGTTGTGAAACTACAAGCCCCAGCATGCTTTGCCGGTAGACAACCAGTTGATAGCTGGAAGGGCATGCTGGGACTTGTAGTTTCACAACACCTGGAGGGCTGCAGGTGGGACAGGCCTGTCCTAGATCAACTTCAAATTTCAGTGTACAAATATAGCTATCAAAGTATTTGTGTGCTACATGAAAAAACAGCCAGTATTTAACTTATGTGAAAAATAATAAACTAATTTGCACCCCTCTTCTTCTTTTTTTTTTTTTTTTTGCTTTCCTTTCGTTAATGAATCAGGCCCAGGGTGTCTATTTACTCCTATCAATAGAGTACATTTATCCAAGGAAGTAGATCTGCAGCTAGTGATGGGAACTGGCTAAGGGGAAAAATTACAATTCATAGAACACACATAATGTGCAGGTCGTTTATAACAGCAGACAATTGTAAGTAATCCCAATAATGACCCCATAGCATTGGCACAAGGTGCCAACTTACAGGAACAACAGAAATAGTTTGCAACAGTCCAAAAGCCCATGTACACCAGATTATCCTCTGCCCATGACAGATAAACATGATTGGAAGTGCAGTTTTATTTTGCTTCTTAATAGGGCTGTATAGGGGTATAGCTACATTGGTTGTTTGTGTTACATGCCACAAATTGCATCTTTGCATATTGTGCAACTGTTTGACTACAAGTTATCCATTCCTTTTTAAGCTTTTGCCCTACAGTTTAAACTATTTAGTGTGGTTGTTTGCTAAATGAAGAGCTTTCTAACAAAGATATAGGAAGCTGTGACACACTGACTGTTGTACTGTTTGTCCCTAGTATACAGTCATAGCCAAAAGTTTTGAGAATGAAACGAGTGTTGGTTTTCACAAAGTTTGCTACTTCAGTATTTTTAGACCTTTTTGTCAGATATTGCTATGGTATACTGAAGTAAAATTACAAGCATTTCAATAGTGTCATAGGTTTTTATTGACAATTACATGTTTATGGAAAGAGTCAACATTTGCAGTGTTGACCCTTCTTTGTGAAGACCTCTGCAATTCGCCCTGGCATGCTGTCAATCAACTTCTGGGCCACATACTGACTGATGGCCGCCCATTCTTGCCTAATCAGTGCTTTGAGTTTGTCAGAATTTGTGGGTTTTTGTTCGTCCACCCGCCTCTTGAGGATTAGTTATCACTTTTGCCTTAAGGCAAGGTGCTCCATCATGCTGGAAAAGGCATTGTTTGTCACCAAACTGTTCTTAGATGGTTGGGAGAAGTTGGTCTTGGATGATGTTTTGGTACCATTCTTTATTCATGGCTGTGTTCTTCGGCAAAATTGTGAGTGAGCCCACACATGAATGGTCTCAGGATGCTTTACTGTTGGCATGACACAGGACTGATGGTAGCACTCACCTTTCCTTCTCCAGACAAGCGGTTTTCCAGATGCCCCAAATAATCTGAAAGGGCATTCATCAGAGACAATTACTTTACCCCAGTCCTCAGCAGTCCAATCCCTGTACCTTTTGCAGAATATCAGTCTGCCCTTGATGTTTTTCTTGGAGATAAGTGGCCTTCTTGACACCAGGCCATCCTCCAAAAGTTTTCGACTCACTTTGAGTGCAGATGCACTCACATCTGCCTGCAGCCATTCCTGAGCAAATTTGCACTGGTGGTTCCCTGATCTCCAGTTGAATCAACTTTAGGAGATGGTCCTGGTGCTTGCTGGACGTTCTTGGGGGCCCTGAAGCCTTCTTCACATCTTTTGAACCTCTCTCCTTGAAGTTCTTGATGATCTGATAAATGGTTGATTTAGGTGCAATCTTACTAACAGCAATATCCTTGCCTGTGAAGCCCTTTTTGTGCAAAGCAATGATGACTGCACGTGTTTCCTTGCAGATAACCATGGTTAACAGAGGAACAATGATTTCAAGCACCACCCTGCTTTTAAAACTTCCAGTCTGTTGTTCTAACTCAATCAGCATGACAGTGATCTCCAGCCTTGTCCTCGTCAACACTTTCACCTGTGTTAACAAGAGAATCACTGACCTGATGTCAGCTGGTCCTTTTGTGACAGGGTTGAATTGCAGTGGAAATGTTGTTTTTGGGATAAAGTTCTTTGTCATGGCAAAGAGGGAGTTTGAAATTAATTGCAATTCATCTGATCACTCTTCATGACATTCTAGAGTATATGCAAATTGCCATCATAAAAACTGAGGCAGCAGAGTTGTGAAAAATAATATTTGTGTCCTTCTCAAAACTTTTGGCCATGACTGTAAATGTCTTCATCACACAGCTCCATAAGTTTATACTCTGCTGTATGTTATTGTTATTCTAAGGTATCTAGTATAAAAAGTTTTAGGGCACTGATGTCTGTCTCTCTCCACACTTCCATGTGCAGTGATGTGAATTTTCTTGCATTCCGTTGAACATCAACCTGCTGATCATGTATCAGTTGCACACAGTGGTACTCCAGGTGTATAAAAGTGTAAGGATTAAAATGCACATTAAAAAATATTTTGAGTTTTATCAGTGTAGGATTAGTTGTTCAGTAGATCATAACTCCTATAATAACATGCCATATATAACTCCTCTCTGATCAGATCTCCGATAGTCACTGCATAGACATAGACAATCAGTGATATAATCCAAACTGTCATGAATCAAGTCTCAATTAGTATTTGAGGAGTGATATCAGAGATTTCAGAGCTCTTGTAATAGGTTTAGAGCTAGACGGGAATCATGGTTAGGACTAGTTTCTTTTTGAGAGTAGAACTAGGGCTAACATTCTTGTGCTAAAGTTGGGGCTATAGTTAAAATGAAGGGTTAGGACTATGATTAACCATAAACATAATTTTGATATACGCTTAACTGTTCTTGTATTGGGTATTGCTTTTGATCCTGAAGATAGTGTAATTTTACCAATGTGTTTATACAATCACCTTGGGTAAGGAGTTTGCTAAGGTGCCTCGAGATGTTGCTTTCTGCCAGTTCTGTGATATGTTCTCAACATCTCTCTTGAGTGCGGCTTTTGTTCTTCCTGCTCAAACACCCACCCTCCCAGACTTCTGTTTTTTGGCCAGGGTTGTAATAGGAACGACAGAGCCCCAGAAAAATGTGTGTGCACCCCCCCAGCCCCCTACTTGTTGAGTGGGGCCCTAGTAAAATCTTTTAGATGCAGCTTTAACAGAGCCCTGTGTAAAATGGTGCACGGAAGCCGCTAGCTAATAGTGTATAGTGATCAATGTAAACACTGCACTAATGCCAATTTTCATGCGTTTGAGCAATAGTTTGTCAGGCTGTGAGAAGTCTTGATCTACCATACCCTGTGATTAAGATGTGACAATTATAGCTTGTCAATGTAATATCTTTCCCTGTCATCTTGAGCAATATATTTAGAATCATCAATACAATTACCTTTTATATTGTTATAACTGAATCTGAAGATTAAGCCATCCTAATTTCCTCAGAGGTTTTAGATTACCTTGATGTACAAAATGTATGGTATGCTTTTTATATATAAATAAGTATTGAACACATCAACATTTTTCTCAGTAATATATATTCAATGTGGTTATTGTAATGAAAATTTGCACCAAATATCAGCAACAACCTTTGCAATCCACACATGCAAAGAAATCAAACCATAGATCTCCATAAATGAAGTTTTGTGTAATAATGTGAAATTTTTTTAATACTTTGTACAAAAGCCTTTGTTGGTGATGACTGCTTCAAGACGCCTCCTATATGGAGAAACTAGTCACATGCATTGCTCAGGTGTGACTTTGCCCAATTCTTCAATGCAAATAGTCTTCAAATCTTGAAGGTTCCCTGGGCTTCTTCTATGAACTCTGATTTTTAGTTCTTTCCATAGATTTTCAATTGGATTCAAGTCAGGTGATTGGCTGGGCCATTCTAGCAGCTGTATTTTCTTTCTCTGAAACCAATTGAGAGTGTCCTAAGCAGTGTGTTTGGGATCATTGTCTTGCTGAAATGTCCACTCTCATTTCATCTTCAGCATCCTGGTAGATGGCAGCAGATTTTTATCAAGAATGTCTTGATACTGTGTGCAGAAAAACAACCCCACACCATGATGTTCCGACTTCCAAACTTCACTGTTGGTATGGTGTTTTTGGGGTGATGTGTCATTCTCCTCCAAACATGGTGTGTATTATTCAGGGCAGGGCTGGCAAATTTTAGCCCGGGGGGGGGGGGCAAGACTCAATAGCCTATTAGGAACATTTTAAAGACAAAACATGCAGGTGGCCCAGTGACCCAGCCCAAGCTAGCCCACCATGGGACCGGCCTTCAATATTTTTTCCCTGTGTCATTTCACATTATTCCACAAAACTTAAATTATGGACATCTATGGTTTGATTTCTTTGCATGTGTGGATTGCAAGGGATGTTGCGGACATTTGGTGTAAATTTTATTACAATAGCCACATTAAATAAAAATTTACTGAGAAAAATGTTGATGTGTTCAATACTTATTTCACCCGCTATGTATGTATGTATATACTGTATATAGATTTGTGTTTTTCTTATCCAATATTGTTTTTTTTAAAAATAATGATAAAACCTCAGTTTTTAAACCCATATACCCACTGTAGACTTCCCATGACGTGTCTCTTTACCCCTTTCCATTAGTGTGTATGTATAGTAGGACAGTCTCTACTTTCACTTGTATGTGTTCAATATTCTGAGAACACTTAGCACACAGTATCATATACTAGAGATGGGCGGGTCCGGTTCTCCGAGAACCGAACCCACCCAAACTTTGGGTATCCGAGTACCGAGCTGAGCAGCTCGGTACTCTCCCGCCCATTCCGAATCCAAATCGAGGCCGAACGTCATTGTGACATCGTCGGATCTCGGGGCTCGGTTCTCGCGATACTTCAACTTTATAAATACACGCCTCCACAGCAATCCATCGCCATTTGACAGAGGGAGAGAGCAGGGTGTAGTCATAGGCTAATTAGAGCAGGGACAGAGAATACAATATTGTTCTTGCAATTGCTCTAACCAAAATCACTAGTGCAGAGAGGAGGATAGAGGTTTATTAATTTTTCTTCATATTTGGCACTCCCCAGCGCTTTTTGGGTGTCCCCCATAATTGTGCATAAATATTTCTGGCTGTCAAAAGTCATATCTGTCAGCAGTATCTACTAAATAATTTTTAGCACTCCTCAGTGCTTTTGGGGTGTCCTCCCTAATTGTGCATTAATATTTCTGGCTGTCAAAAGTCATATCTGTCAGCAGTATCTACTAAATAATTTTTAGCACTCCTCAGTGCTTTTGGGGTGTCCTCCCTAATTGTGCATTAATATTTCTGGCTGTCAAAAGTCATATCTGTCAGCAGTATCTACTAAATAATTTTTAGCACTCCTCAGTGCTTTTGGGGTGTCCTCCCTAATTGTGCATTAATATTTCTGGCTGTCAAAAGTCATATCTGTCAGCAGTATCTACTAAATAATTTTTAGCACTCCCCAGTGGTTTGCGCTCAGAATGGATTCAAAGCAGTCCACATATGATCTGAATGAGCAACCAGGTTCTGTCACCAGTCCTGATGTTAGTGTTCCCAGTACGTCATCTGGCCAAGGCGATGTCAAACAACAGAGTGTTTTCAAATTAGTGCAAAAAACAAAAACCAAAAAAAAATTTACTGTATTGAAGCGAAAAAGAAGTGTAACTGAGCAAAAGTTAAGTGACGATAAAAAAAAAAATTGCAAGCATGCCATTCTACACACGCAGTGGCAAAGAGAGAATGAGGCCTTCACCTTTGGCTATTAGTGGCAGATCCCAAAAAGTTACCCAGCCTACAATTGGTGCACAACTACTGTTACGCGTCAAAGCCGAGCTGCAAGATAACAGTGAGGCATTACAGGAGAATATTTGCTCTGATTCACAAATGACAACAATCCCTGTGGAGAGTCCATCCAACAGTGGGATGTCTAATCGTGAGCATTCTGCTGATGTGTGCCTTAATAGCCCGAGTGTAGCCGGTGATACCCAAATTGAGGATGCCACTTTGGAATTAGAAGAGGATGAGGGGGAGATTTGTGTAGGCGACGAGGGCGCTAATGATGATGTTGATGATTATGATGCAGACAGATACCAAATTGCCTTTCTCAATTTCTATTTATATTCTAGATTATATAACGGCTGAATAGTTTTCTATTTTACTCCTAGTGGAGAGAGGATCTGATGCAGACAGATACCAAACTGCCTTTGTCCATTTCAATTTATATTGTACAGTATATAACGGCTGAATTTATTAGTATTTTATACAAGTGGAGGGGAGCCTAGAGAGACAGAAACCAAACTGGCTTTCTCCATGTCAATTAATATTGTACAGTCTATAACGGCTGGATTTTTTTGTATTTTATACAAGTGGAGGGGGGCCTAGAGAGACAGAATCCAAACTGGCTTTCTCCATGTCAATTAATATTGTACAGTCTATAATGGCTGAATTTTTTGGTATTTTATACAAGTGGAGGGGGGCCTTGAGAGACAGAAACCAAACTGGCTTTTTCCATTTCTTTACATATTTAACTATAAGTGTAGGGTGTAATATACATTCAAAGACGATGGCTGCATTGCCAATATGCATAGATGGAGAGGAAGACAATCTGTTTTGTGTGTAGAATAGGCCTACCAACGAAGAATTAAACTGTTTTTTTGGATGATTTATTACCTCAACAATTAGATTACTTGTCTCTAAAACAGTTGGAGCACTAAATTGGGTTAATTTAGGCCCAAAAACATGGATTTTCCAAAAAAATAGCAAAACAAAACCAAACAAAACCAAAACCAAAACCAAAACACGCAATGGCAGTTTTGCAAAACCAAAACCAAAACCAAAACATGACGGTAATCCAGATCCAAAACCGAATCCAAAACCAAAACACGGCGTCAGTGACCATCTCTATCATATACAGTATTCAAAACGTTATTTCATCAAATGTGTTTTGCTACATGTTTTATAAGATGATTATAATAGTAGTTGACTTGTCCTATTCTAGGCATCCACTGCCATGAATGTTCTCATTGCAAGAAAATGCACCTTAATTCCTAGAGTGTATCATTTAACCTAATGAAACTGTAAAATGGTCCAGTCTGAATGTTATGGCTTACAATAAGTTTGAGGAATTTTCAACATGTTGCTAAAATAAAACTTTACAAAATAACTGTATAATGATGCCTGGCAAAGTACTTTAATTTTTCTGCTGCCAAGTTGCAATAAAACATTTAACTCTTCTCAGCATCTCTGTAGCGGTAACGGCTGGTTCCATAGGTTTAGATCAGTGAATTGTTCAGTGTTTCACATGGAATACAGACAAGTAAAGTGATAGTGGACGTTGCAGGCTACTGGGACAACTGGTTCCTATACCAAAATATATGTGCTGTTTATACCAGCAGCACTTGCATGATTTTGTTGACTTTCTGTCTGTATATAAGGATCAATGATCCCACAGCCTTCAGCATTCATCAGTGCCTTCTTTACTCATGTCTGCTTTCCATTTGCAATACAATGTGCGTAAGCTCCCAGCAAACCTATTTGTTCTACCGAGCACCTAGTGTTAACTGTTCTGGCCCAGGCAACGTCTGCTGGTTGCATGTAAAATATAAAGATACAGCAAACTTGTATAAAACTTTCTACGTCACTTCACCTATTCGATTATGCTTTTCCCCTTTGATTATGTCACATCTCCTCTTACCCAGAGGCCCCTGACTAGAAACTTACTGTGATGTATCAATGCTGCTATCCAATGAAGATGATTTTTGCCATCACACTGTTGCATTAGAAGTGTAGACTTCATCTGCAAGGCTGCAGGCATTCTTGCCATTCTGAAGCAGGCAGAACTGTGATAAGGTAACAAAGCTGCTGTAGATCACAGAGGCAGCAATCATTCTTATCAATGTTACTAGGATCTATGGATTTGTCAAAAACAGCATTTCAAAGTGCTGCATTTCAACCATAAGGTGGACAAATCCTGCTGTTTGGCACAAGTGCCGTGCAACAGGATCAGTGGCCAAAGTAAATGAAATCTAGAATTTCATCCCCTCAGGCAGGCAGGCCGATCACTCCTGTGATGTGAGTAAACTGTTATATATATATATATATATATATATATATATATATATATACTGTTATAATATCATCTTTTTGCTGCATTTAGGAATATATCTGATAATAGTTCAATCGATTTTTATAGGGCTTTTGTGTGTTGCACATGCTGTGACAAATGGCCAACTGTCCGATGGCGGCTGCTATATCTCGGTGCATGTGGTTAGCATTATGGTGTAAAAACAAGGGTGTGTCATGTGTGTCCATTCATTTGTTTCTTCACTCATAAACAACATCTCCACTTTTTCAAATCCGCAGTTTAGTAAATATACCCCTAGAAGTGGTAGGACCAGATTATGGGATTTTCCTATACTCAATTCAAATCAATGACAATGACAAATCAAGTACATTTTTATAAACACCAATCAATGACAGAAGTCAAGAATACAAACCGATAGTGGGCACCTTTTATTGTATAATTTTTGTCCTCTTGAATGGGGTGTCATTTTTTCGGCCCTACTTTTTACATCATGGTAGTATAGTAGAACAGTGAGTGCTAAGAACCACTATTATATTAAAACTTTAAAATATGCAATAGGGAACCATACAAATAAGGTCTTGAAGGGCCATTTCTGACCCAGGGCCACCAGTTGTACACACTTATAATAGACAATAAACAGCCAGACACCATTTACTGTATATATACCAAACACTTTATTAGGTTTGTAATATTTACATCTATTTACATATTGCACATGTCACTTGGAATGTTTTATACATGTAATGTACATAAAACTAATGGCATCAGCCTGTCTATATACACCGCCTCCCATTTATTTCCTCACACACGTCTCCACTGTATTTTACATAAAGTGAACGGTATGCAGCACTTGTTTTTTGTTTCATAGAATGGTCTCTGCATAAAAATACATTGTCTGGCTCAGACAATGACCAAGGCATTTGTCATGCAATTATTAAATAAGACCTAATGTTTTGTGACCATAAATATTACATTTTTGGATTAAAAAAATATTTATATTTGAACCAAACATTGCTGTCAGTTGCATAAGCATTCAATACATTGTTGTACCAGTGTGGCAAAGCAGAATCTGTTACAGACTTTGGATACACACATTTCAACATAAATATTACACAAAACATATGCAATATTAACATTAGTTATTCAAAGAAGGTCACAAACAAGTCTTTTTTGGCAGCATAACACATTGGACCTGAAAGTGGACCTGTTGTTTACAGACAGTGGAGGCAGCCATCTTGTGGGGTAAACCAATCTGATGTGTACCTCACGCCTCAGTCATGTGACTAGTTCCTAGGGCAGTGTTGGCTAACCTGTGACAGTCCAGGTGTTGTGAAACTACAAGTCCCAGTATACCCTTCCAGCAATAAGCTGCTATATATATTGGCAAAGCATGCTGGGACGTGTAGTTTCACAACACCTGGAGTGTCACAGGTTAGTCAACACTGTCCTAGAGAATGGACAGGCTGCATTCTATTGGCTCAGTGAACACAATGGCTGCCTCCACTGAGCATGTGACAGGTCCACTTGTAGTGCTGTCTATTCTTGTAGAACAATGAAGTACCGGTACTAGTGGCAGTTACTTACAATAATTGTACACAACAAATATCTGCATACAGAGTGGACAACATAGAAAATGTATGTTTAAAATGGAAGTACAGTATTCTGTCGATATGCAAAAATAAATGTATTTGTTCACAATGGAATATGTTAGAAACATTTTAAACTTTTCCCTGTTGGTTTCCAAGGCACTTTTTCAGTTCTTGGGTTGTTTCTTTTTTCTTTATCTGTTAAAAGGGGAAAAAAACAGTTGTCACATGTGTTGACATAAAATATTCATACAATTCATAGCTCAGATCACACTTCAAATAAAATGCATGTTGGTTGTACATAAAAGTGAAAAATGTCACATTCACAAATTTGAGGTAAAAGTTTTGATGCCTCAGCAAATTTTACTAAAATACTTTGAATATTACATGCTTTATATAGAGATTGTATTTTAATAATTCTGCAGCGCGGTACAGAGAATATTTGTCCTTCACATCAGTCCCTGCCCCATTGGAGCTTACAGTCTAAATTTCTGTAACGCACCCACAGACTAGGATTAGTTTTGTCAGCAGCCAATTAACCTACTAGTATGTTTTTTGGAGTGTGGGAGGAAACCGGAGCACCTGGAGGAAACAAACATAAAGCATGTGCATTTCATGTGTCTGCTGATGTGGTAACTCTAAAAGGGGGGTACTCGTCAAGGAAACCTTCCTGTAACAAACAAAAATTGTTATAAGTTAAAGAAAGTGTCCATTTTTGGAAAAACTCCACCCCCGTTTAGCTAGACACACAACTACCTAGTTTTTTTGGCATACAGAACCAATGTATACCTCTCAATAATTGTGAATTTGGTGGGACTGTCCCGTTTATCAGATGGGATGTGACCTATTAGAAAATAGACCTGAGTGCTGTCAACGAGGCCCCAATGAGTACCAACATGGAACTCTCCATTAGTACATGGAGATTCAGTTACCAGTGAAATTACAATCGGGATATCACCAATATTGACCTTTGCAGAAGGCAGCCTGAACTACTTAAAGAGGGAATCTCTTGATCAAAAATTAATATCTACATGATTTAATTTCCACGTTTTTCTTCTGCATTGTTTTATTGCTATTTTGTACTGTAAGGCACATCATGATTTTATAGCATCAATAAAATGTTAAGTCAAATTAAAAATAAGTGTTGCATTCTGAATGGGATTGAATGAAAGGCAACGGTTCATAAAGTTAAACTGTTCCTAAATTCTAACTGTGTTGTTCCAGAGGAAACGCAACAAAAACAGTGAGACAGAAAGCATAATCCATCACATATCCAGTTCCATCATTCTTCTCAGACAATGACACTGATTTCGATTTAGTTTAATCTGTGATTTTAAACTGATCGACTTTGTTTCATGACAACAAACTGGCCAAAATTCCATGAATGGCGGGGAGACATCACTTGTCAATAAAGTTATTTGTGGAGACTATTGACATTGACAGATTAATTAGATAGGAATAGTAAAAATATGTGCTGCTTTTTCTATATGGAAAACAATCAGGTTACAGGTCCCCTTTAAAAACTATTGGTTACATGAGGGAACACTCAATAATATAAGAGAATATAAATGTATTGAAAGAGTAAGTCAGAAAAATCTACCAGCAGGGGTGGCAGGGGAATCAGTAGTATTGGAATTATGCATGATTGGTATAAATTCAGGTCTATGCTGAGAATAAACCATCAATGAACGACATGGGCAGACTAGTTGGGCTGATTGTCTTCATCTAACGTCAACATTCTATGTATCTGTGATAACAATCCTCCTTTTCAAGTGATCGATAACCACTGATGTTATGTAGAAAGCAGATTGTGTGTCTGCATTATGGTTGAGATTTAACTTCTCACTAAAGTCTGTGAGAAATTCCAGAGCATGTCTATGAGCAAACCTGGAAAAATTTATGTACGCCAACATGTAATCTAAAAATAAACGTCCAGTGTGAGCCAAAACATCACACTAATCAATACCGACGCCTGGAGAATATTGGATGGTATTTGGAGTTTAGTGACAGCACCTTGCAAGGGACTGGGGCTGAGACCCTTTACTGGATAGTGTTCAATACATTCTGGGGCTGAGGGCAGGGGGGCACCTGGCCGCTCCCATAGTGGGCTCCCTGCATTCTGTTCCTATAAAATGCTCCTTACAGGCTGCTGAGCCCCCCAGGCTAGCCCCTGAATACATTGGCCTCTGAAATCAAGTTACATTGCATTACCCTGGCTATCCTTGTATTGCAGATTCTATAGCTCATTCTTTCCAGTTTTGTTTATTTTGTTCTTTACAAATTGAAAGAAGCATCTGTACAGGATTTAATGTAGTTATTTTGTTATGTTGTGTATTTGTCTTAGAAACTGACTTGGACAAATACTGTTCCACCCTTCGGCTATGTACACCTTGCCGGTTATACCAAATGCCAGTGGTGTGTTGTCTGTGTTGCTTTCATCATAAGGTAAATCCAGTTCAAGTGGGTTTTGTCTCAGGATTACTATTTTATTTACACTAACTGGACTGGACCCCTGGATGGAAAATCCAGCATCCAGTGTGAGTGTAGACCAAGCATCGCTAACAGTTTTCAATAAATCAATATTCTGAGTTATAGAGGTAAATGTATCAAGCTGCCAGTCTCCGGCGGGTTTGAAGAGTGGAGATGTTGCCTATAGCAACCAATCAGATTCTAGCTATCATTTTGTAGAATGTGATAACTAGAATCTGATTGGTTGATAGGCAACAACTCCATTTTTCAAACCTGCTTGAAACTCGCAGCTTGATACATTTACCCCCTGGAACTTTATGTGCAGTTGGTCAATACTGAGAAGTAGAGACTGACAATTAGCACCGTTGTCAGCTATGTATAATGGGACTGCCACTGTGCTTGACTAGAGCCAGAAGGTAACAACGCTCCACTTATCGCAATGTCTTGTTTGAAAAATAATCGAGATGGGGAGACATTATTATATACTAGATAAGAAATAAGGACATTTTGCCAATTAACAGTTAATTTGCATGTGTACTCATGTTGAAGTAATATGTGAATGTGAATAGAGAATAAAGAAGATTTGGTGACACGCTGAGACAGGCTATTACCTTCTGATACAAAGCCTGTTGCATTTGTGTAATACGTTTTGTTAAATCTTTACAAAGACAACTTACTCACATGAGGCTATGAAATAATCACTAACAATTTAATGTCCCTATATCCTGGCCATTGGATCACTGCTCTGCAGTTACATTGAATATAATGTACATTTCCATTGATTTAGAAACTCTATTGCAAAATTTTTAAAAAAAGTACAACGCTGCAGCCAGGGAACGAGATATATAGAAATTAGTTACTACAACAACTGTGAGACCTAAATGGGTTGTAACAAATGTTCAAATACAATTGTACAACCTCTGTACTGTAACTTATATATAGCCCATTGATAACAGATTGTAGATGACTGGGCATACAGTACACTAGCTGTTTGATATCATGTACATTCTTCAATAAGTGATAACAATTAATATGAATACAGTTGCACCGCAGAATGTCAGCCAAGAAAATAAATAGCTAACGCTATACTTTTCTTATCACTATAACTAAAATAAACATTTGGTCAGTAAAGGCATATTTACCTATTAAGTAATGATATCTATAGACTCTGGGACTGACCGTGGTATAAAGTAATGTAAAACCTGAAAGTCACATGTTTCAATATTCTGAATTGCTTACAAAAAAAGAAACAAAAGTAGCCAATCAGAATTTTGATGTAAATCAGACTAATAGACCCATAATTACAATTGGTTGCTTCCTACTTTCTGCTTACTTCATGTGCTTTTAAGGAATGCCTTTATTTCAGCTAGGCTGTGTTCTTTATTTTCCTTAGCCTTGGGATATGACACAGAGCTGCTGAGTATTATTGTACCCAAAACAATGAACGGTAGTTCTGTGCCATATCCAAGGTCTGGTACATGTCATGCTTACTCAAGAAATACAGATGCGGAACAAAAAGCAATGTATGTCATAAAAGCTGTAAAGAGGACACATAGTAATAAATTAATAAACTAATAAATAAAGGCAGATGAAGGGGAAAATATTTTTCAAATCATAGTAAATCCGCACATTGCCAGCAGACCTGTTCTGACAATGGGTCAGCCTTACGAACCGTAAACATATGTAATCCTGTGCCTTCCACTATCGGCCGTGAAACTGTATGTATAGTGCAATCTACTATATAAATGCCTAGTGGCGTGTGTGGGGGAAAAAAAACCAACGCTGCAGCGCCACCTGCTGGGCAGAGTTATACACTGACCTATATATTTCTTGAAGGAGAAGTGACAGTTGGGAGTGGTTGGTGGTTGCCGGGGGTGACAGTGGGGAGTTTTTAACACCTTAAGTAGCTTGATGAAGGATGAGGTGATGGAGAAAAATGATGAGGTGGTGACATGTGGACAAAACCACGTTAAAAAAGGGCGTTTGCGTCGGGAAGTAACGCTCTTCCCCTGAGGAGGCCTGGCCTAGCCCCAAATGCATGACAAGAACCTTTTTAACACCTTAAGTAGCTTGATTTGACTAGAATGCATGAGTATCATGCACAGGTTAACTTGTGTGATATATTTAGTGAAGTATATAACCACACAAGGTTCCCATCGTGGATGCAGATGGAACAAGTGGTGTAATTAATTTAAGAGATATGTGTTGGTAGCTAAATAACTGACATTGAAGTACAAAGCAATGCTAGTATATTAAATTAATGTTTTATGGATTCAAATTCCAAAACATTTTCCTTATCCAATAACAGCTGCTTTCACTAGACGCAATGACAGTTTTGATCTATAAAACTTATATAGAGGTAGTTTTGGCACCACACTCTTCCTGCATCAGTTTTAAAGGAGCCTCTTGTTACATCTTTATTCTGCTGGGGAAATCCCTTCTCCTTCCACTACTTTACTAACTGTGAGTCTATGATTCCCGCTTGTCTCCATTTAACTCCTCACACATGACATACAGTCCTCACACTCACATAATCACACAGGTGGACTGGTCAGCTTCTCCCACAATGTCAGAACACTCATCTGCTGCTATGACCATTCTGATGATCTGATTGGCTCAGGTTGTTCTTTTCTAGAACCAATTAAAAACTGAGAACATCCCAGATGAGCAGGAGATGAAGGTGTTTAACAAGTTGCTCAGACTGTAGTTAAAATGCAGCTTAAAAGTATACCTGCTGAATACAATACATGTTGCACACAAATACTTGATAGCTTATATGTACACTGAAATTTAAAGTTGATATTTGTGTGCTTAATGAAAAAACAGTCAGTATTTAACTTATGTGCAAAACAGAATACTAATTTGCACCCCTTGCATTGTAACATGGTTTTGTCCAGGAGACTGAAATAAGAAATTTCTCAAGTTAAGATCCTTAATGAATCAGGCACCTTGATCTTATGTGATCCTTTATTTCCCAGAACAATTACAATTTTAGCAAATGGTAATCTTTTTTGATTGAACTTATTTACTTATTTGAACTTTTCATCACCAAAAATCAGAACAGAGTCCAACAAAATATTTAGACATGTCCTGCTTATTAAATGCTAAGCAGCATGTGAATTGTCTTATAACACTACAGAGCATACAACTATTATAGTCAATAACAAACATAATGCAATATGCACTTAATAAATGCTGATGCTAATTAATATAGACCAGCACCCTCTGTAGTATAATTATATCCTGCATCAACCACAAACCTGGCTTTATGGACATATAGGAGATGGAACAAATACAGGGGAACCGATAGGCCAAATAATCTACAAGTCAATTAATCTACCAGTATGTCTTTGGACCCTGGGAGTAGCTTAGCTCACCTGTAGGACATTCACACTCGCATTGGAACGATATATAAGCTCCATGGAGATAGCACACTGGGTCGGCATCAAACCCAAACCTCAGAGCTGCATGGGCACTGCGCCAGTGTCCCCAAAGACCTCACCTAAAGTAGCCTGGGGAAGTAGCCAGACAATGTTTGTAAAGTGCTGTATAAACAAAGCAGCAGTCGATATGACTTTTTACAGCTGTATAAATCAGAACCTTTTCAATAAATATTATCAAGAGTGAGTGAGGGGAGTTTATTTCCTACTTGAGATAACAGCAGTTGAGCTTTGGTAATAAAAGCAAATTATGTCTTCTCTATTGGATTATACAAAAGGGTTCTTGTTTTATTTTTTTGTTATTTGTTTAATGATTGAGACGAAAAATTGTAAAAGTTGAACTCTCTAAGTGCTCTCTCAGAATAACTACCTGATCTTCTGAGAGATTGGAAGGTCTCACCCTAATCCGGCGGTTCCCAAAGTGTGAGCCGCGGCTCCCAGGGGTGCCGCGGCGCTGTCACTGGGGTGCCACGAGCCAGCCATAGAAAAAACCAAAGAGCACATAAACCTACCGATCAGCACGGCGCCGGGACCCAGCAGACTCCTCTCTCCCGCAGCTGTCACTGAATATCGACGTCAGTGACAGCTGCGGGAGAGAGGAGTCTGCTGGGTCCCGGCGCCGCGCGGATTGGTAAGTTTATGTGCTCTTTGTTTTTTCCTATAGCTGGCTCGCGGCAGAGGAGTGAGAGGGAGCGTGACAGCGGGGCAGACAGCGGGGCAGACAGTGGGGCAGACAGCGGGGCAGACAGCGGGCAAACAGAGGGGCAAAGGAGGGTGACAGCAGGGCAGACAGCGGGGCAGACAGCGGGGCAGACAGAGGGGCAGACAGCGAGGCAGACAGCGGGCAGACAGAGGGGCAAAGGAGGGTGACAGCGGGGCAGACAGAGGGGCAAAGGAGGGTGACAGCGGGGCAAAGGAGTGTGACAGAGGGGCAGACAGCGGGGCAAAGGAGTGTGACAGAGGGGCAGACAGAGGGGCAGAGGAGTGTGACAGAGGGGCAGACAGAGGGGCAGAGGAGTGTGACAGCGGGGCAGACAGGGGCAGAGAAGTGTGACAGAGGGGCAGACAGGGGCAGAGGAGTGTGACAGAGGGGCAGAGGAGTGTGACAGCGGGGCAGACAGAGGGGCAGAGGAGTGTGACAGCGGGGCAGACAGAGGGGCAGAGGAGTGTGACAGAGGGGCAGACAGCAGGCAATAAGAGGGGCAAAGGAGGGTGACAGCGGGGCAGACAGCGGGGCAGAGGAGGGTGACAGCGGGGCAGAGGAGGGGGACATCGTGAGAGGGCAGTGGACGGGGGACATCGTGAGAGGGGCAGTGGAGGGGGACACAGCGTGAGAGGGGCAGTGGAGGGGGACACAGCGTGAGAGGGGCAGTAGTGTAACAGAGTGCAGAGGAGGGGGGGACAATGTGAGAGAGGGCAGAGGAGGGGGGACATTGTGAGAGATGGCAGAGGAGGGGGACATCATGAGAGAGGGCAGAGGAGGGGGGACAGCGTGACAGAGGGGGCAGTGTGTCTGAATGCAGAGGGGGCAGTGTGTCTGGATGCAGAGGGGGCATTGTGTCTGAATGCAGAGGGGGCAGAGTGTCTGGATGCAGAGGGGGCAGTGTGTCTGGATGCAGAGGGAGCAGAGTGCCTGAGGGCAGAGTGTCTGGATGCAGAGGAGGCAGAGTACCTGAGGGCAGAGTGTCTGGATGCAGAGGGGGCATTTTTGCATACAACTAAACAAGTATTTCTGTCCTGACCTAAATACTTATTACATTTTTTTGACCCAACTACTTCTAAAACAGGACTGCTCAATAATTATTTTGGAGGGGTGCCTTGAAAAAATTTGGAGACTCTAAGGGTGCCGCGAACTGCAAAAGTTTGGGAACCACTGCCCTAATCTGTGAGTCGCCTGTACCTCCTAGAGAGTAAGGCTAGGTACACACTACAGTGTTTCCAGACGATTATAGGGCCAATCAAACAATAAATGACCGTTCAGCCCGATATCACATTATTGTGTACGCTCCAACTATGAATGAACTAAAAATCTCATTAAACGATAGAACAATGTCGTTCCAATTCTGCAGTGTCTATGCACTCATAGCCAGCAGTGTCCATAGATCTCTATGGAGTGTGCAGAGTCACTATCTTATCAGGCGATGGTTTTGACAGATGAAGAGCAGAGAGATGAAGGTAAATCGTGTAAAACATGTAGGTAGGTACACATGAATCGGCATGCTGATCGGGATGTTGCATCGGGAGAGATTTTCTGTAGTGTGTACCCATCCTAAGCATGTACCCATCCTAAGCATGTAACAATCCTAAGCATGTACCCATCCTAAGCATGTATGATTAAAAGTTTTTAAATAGGATAATTATCGGGAATGTTGGGAAACGCACTATTGACCTGTGTGGTCACCTCCGAAGTGTATAACACTGTGTCGCTCTCCTCTCAGTCTGACCATCAAGATCAATGACTGTCACCAGCTTAAAAAAAAATATCAAAAGAGATTTCTTTTATTAACCTGACTTTAGGCACAATGAACTGCTCGTTGGGAAATAATGGGATGTGGAGATTTTTAACTTTGCCCAATCATCGTGCTCATCTACATTTATAGTGATCCACAGCAAACAGTATCGTTTCAGGAAAGACAACT
The DNA here is from genome assembly GCF_038048845.1 of Mixophyes fleayi. NCBI lineage: Eukaryota > Metazoa > Chordata > Amphibia > Anura > Limnodynastidae > Mixophyes > Mixophyes fleayi. Next base: position 56,138,918 of record NC_134404.1, on the reverse strand, counting down.
AATCTAAATAATATTAAAATAACAGCTGCAACCAATTCTAATTAATTCCCACCAGTTGATAACAAGACGAGCTGCAAATGTTTTTATACATTTTCTTCTGCTTTCTAGTGGAAATAAAGTATATTTTAAATTAAAAACAGTTTAAAAGAAACTAGTGTGGACTTTAACATCCTTACCCCATTTAGTACTGACAGACAGTGCTGAGGTTTTTGATTCTCTTAATAACAGTGAGCACTTAGGGCCCTAGTAATGAACCTATTTATTGCTGTAAATCCCCCTAGTTGTGGGAGGTTTACCACATTTTAAAGCACAGTGCTTGGTTATTATTAGAGGATCCCAGCAGATATCAGACATATCTGCTGCGGTCCCACATAGTCAATTGCAGAAGTAGGGAGCTTGACCGCCAACATCTGAGGCTGTCTGAAGATGGCGTTAGCCGTTCTCTCCTATGGGGAGAGCATGGCAGGATAGAGATCTTTGGGTCCTTCCCGGTGAGCTTTGTGCTCCTCTCCTCCTTCCTACTGCAAAGTCTACAAAGGCCATAAGAACCATAGGTAAAGTGATGGTAATTGCAATCACTTTATTATTATTATTACCATTTATTTATATAGTGCCACTAATTCCGCAGCGCTGTACAGAGAACTCACTCACATCAGTCCCTGCCCCATTGGAGCTTACAGTCTAAATTTCCTAACACACACACACACAGACAGACTAGGGTCAATTTGTTAGCGGCCAATTAACCTACTAGTATGTTTTTTGAGTGTGGGAGGAAACCGCAGCCCCCGGAGGAAACCCACACAAACAGGGGGAGAACATACAAACTCCTCACAGATAAGCCCATGGTCGGGAATTAAACTCATGATCCCAGTGCTGTAAGGCAGAAGTGCTAACCACATAGCCACCGTACTTTACTTTAGACTATTCGTCTGGACAGGCTCCTATCGGCCATGGTCCCAGCTAAAAAATGTTAATAAATAGATACGTTAATTAATTTCTTATCACTGCAATAAGAAATGATAATTAACGTAAAGAAAATATGAGGGGTCATAAAAAGACCCCTTTATGGTGCAAAGAAGCCTATCAAGTCAAATGATCTTTTCTTACCAGACAAGTTAAAAAAAGAAAGAATAAAAATATTTGCAAATTATCCTTTTTTTTTGCTCATTGGGAATAAGAAGAAAAATGTGAGTTAAGAGCTCTTTTAAGTTATTTTTCGGTAAACAGTATTTATAACAGTACAGCAATGCTGATATTGGTCAGTAGCACATGATCAGTCATTTTAATTAAATTCCACTAATTCTGAAGTTTATTCACATTTAAAAAAAATCAATCAATGAAAACATTGACCAAATACCTGAATCTATCTATAAAGAATGATTACATAGAGCCAATCAAGAGCCAATATAACCACTATGGCAAAACACAAGAGAAGAAGCCAAGATCAAAATATAAAATTTTAAAAAACGTAGTTCACAATGAAGCTTTCTGATTCTGAAGGCACCATAGGCTAATATTGATGCTATTACAGTCTGTATCTGACTAAACAATCTCCAAATACAGCATTACTAACCTTTGGAAATTGATAGGTTTCCAGAGATACACATAGAATCTGAATAATGTACCTACTAGCGACAATAACATTTTATTTTACTTTCACGCATAAAAAAAATAATTATTACCAGCCTATTGCTATTGAATTTCTACTGTCTTTTTGTGCAAAAATACACATGCATTAAAAATTATTTACCGGTATCTGCCTGTAAACTGGAGATCACTGCTCATGTGTATCAAGTATGACTATACTGTATGGAGCTCTATCACTTGTATTTAATGAAATAAAAAAAAAAACTGGTGTGAATGTTATAAATGCAAAGACATAGATCATCGGCACTCACCAAAACATTGTTAATACCATTCAAGTTTCTTCATGCCAGTGGCAGATCCAGACTATACAATATTGGTCTCTTTGAATTAATATATATTTTACACATACACATTTAAAAATTGAGTGGACATCTATTTTAAGTTCCCATTTAAGATAATTATAAAGAGAATAACCAGGGAGCATAAAGAAAATGTAATTTCCTACCCAGAGCTGTTTTTGCTTACTCTGCTGCTCACAAACCTGCGTAGTCACTTTATATGCAGTTATGTACGGATGCAGTGCGCACTGCACATCAGTACAGTGCCTTACAGGCATGGAATGCAGATCTCAGAGTGACACCCACAGCTAGTTGCCTCTCTAGGCCATGGCTCCTTTGGCTTGAGATCTGATTCTTATCAGTAGTGGTATGGAAAATTAGAGGTGGCTTTATGGAAAATGTAAATGAAAGGAGTTTGATGGTATTACAATGAAGGCAGTAGGAGAAGTGGTTGTATAATATTGTTGAACAAATGCCAGTGTTTCAATCTGTGGTTGTCTCAATCACTGGTTCACAACATCTGGATGACAGCACTTATACTGAGGTTACATCGCTTCTGACAAACATAAACTATGTATTCTGTGAACATCTGATTTGGGTTTTTTATGTCCAGTACAACATATTTGCACCCGTCCTGTCTCACATTGCCTTCCGAAAACCTATTCCCTACAATTTCTGTTCCATACTGTGGTCCTGATGGAAGTCTGGATGTATGAACGTGTGTGCAGCGTAACTTGCTCGATTTCACACCGCGCATGACCAGAAACTAAACTTATAAACCTAAATATCTGAGCACAATTGCTGAATGCTAACGATAGCATAGAGATGTTAGCAGTACATTCTAAAGTCACACTACCTTGTTTGTACACAATATAAGAATGTCATATACACAAGAGAAAATAGTGTCTTGACTAAATGTGAAAGTCGCATTTTCCATATAAAATGTATTTAAATGCATCACCACATCCATTGTCTACCCTTTAAAATCCCAATGGGAATCTTTTTTCCTGTAGTAACCCAAGTACAAATGACAAGTGAGAATAGACATCCGCCACTTGATATAACATAGCCGCAAGATAATGAATTAAGTTCTCATCACCATTATCAGCTTGTATCTTTGTACCAGTCCTCTGGTACCCACAAGAAATACAGTATGTCTTCTAAAAGAGGTACCCAGGGTCAGGGGAGGACTGGCACTTTCTAACACAGGGGCAAATTTTTTCCCGGGGCGGGGGAGGGAGGGGGGGGGGGAAACGCAGGTAGCCAAGTGACCCTGCCCTAGGTAGCCCACTATGGGACTGGCCCGGCGGGACATATGAACCCTTAAATCCCAGCTCTGCCACCCCCCGTCCTGGGGATGTGTCCACACTTAACTATGTACCACTTACGTGAACACGCCCGTACTGTACTCAGCTTACAACATGTGCAGTGCAGAAAAGTATAACTATTATATATATAAAGCGCTCAAAAAACTGGCATATGTCCAACTCCAAATGTGTCCAATAGTAGATTAGACTAACCTATAATTCAAAAAACATAAGAAAAAAAATGTGCACATTCTCTCCCGCCCTCATTCCTCCATAACCTCTGGTTATATTCCTGTCCCCACTGTGCATCTGTTATCTTATTTAATTGAACAAATGTGTTTAATATTACTTAAAAAAAAAATAATGCACATATTTAATGCCTATGATTTCAATAATTCAGCACCGATAAATAATTTAACTAATTGGAAAATTATTTAAGATAACAAGTAGAAAAGTTATGTGGTGCAATATGATGCTGTCCCCTAAGGCAGTTAAGGAGATTTAATATCACAAGTAATTGAGATGAATATTTTAGCAGCTTTCAGTACAGTTTAGCAGAAGGTGTGGTGTAGTCTGGCAACAAACAGAGGAATGCAATGAAATAGCTAATAAGATTTTTCACAACATCTGTGAATGAAAAAAAGAATGCCAGGACACAAACGTGTCAGTTAATTAAGAAGAAAGATAAATCAATGACATACATGCATGTATGCAAAAGTTTATTTTTTTAGCAAGTGCTGCTGTGTACTAGTAAAAAAGAGGCAGAAACAAATTTTGTAAAAGGAAAACGGACATAACAAACCCTCGGTACCAGATGGAAAAAATAAATCCCCCTTTTGCACAAGATAAAGCTCTATAATCATGTAGATAGCAAAAGGATAACCCAAACTTATTTTATTACTCACATAAATTGTACCGCTGTCTACATTAGCAGGCAGGTAGTGGTGGCAACATCCGCTCCTCCTTGAACTGGCAGTATGGCACTAGGCTGTGACATCATAGACAAGCGCCACATTCCCAGCATAACTCTAACAAGGAGCAGCTCCAGTTACACATATAAGAAGCTGCATGATGCTTCTCCTTCATATCAGTGGCCATGGGGGCATTAACAATCACTAATCAGTGTTTTAAGTGCCCGCTAACAATTGGTGCCCTTGGCAACTGCCTAGATACGCCTAATGGTTGCGTGGATTACTGCCTATTACATAACCTATTTCTGTATTTATTGCATCATCTTGTCCAGACTCTTTGTCACCAATGCACACTGCTATGTGCAATAACATCAACTATGGGAACTCCTGGCCCACACTGATGCACATGTCCTGTGCATCATAGATAACCCAATAGCAGGATTAGTTACACTATTTGCATGATATGGCACCTATGGTATAACAATGTAACGTATTTAGAGATCAGTGCATCTAGTGACAGCCACTTGGTGTGTTACTCTAAATGAATCACGTCATTGATTCATCCATATGTGAGTATATTTAGAGTTTAAATTTATTGTATAACTTACCTTGGTGAATGTATGTAGCGCCCAAATTAATTGATCCCTATGCCTCGCAGATTGAGATCAGGGGATAAATGTATTATGCGCCGATTTTTGCAAAATCACCTATATTTCGAGACTTTGACAGCAAAACTTAAAACGGCAATGTGTTTAAAGCAAAACTTGCCTTTAAACACATTGCCGGGTTTAAATTTTGTTGTCAAACTCGACGATTATCGGTGATTTGCAAAAATCGGGGCATAATATATTTACCCCCAGATGTTGGGTGTATCGCTCATCATTTGAAGCAGATTCAACTGTTAGCAATGTAAACTGGGAACTGTAATGTAATGTAATGTGTGTCATACAAGAAGTGCTTTCAGTATGAAATAATAAAAAGGCAATCAACAGAGCATCTGCATAGACCTATCACTTATCACACTGAGGCAACTCACGGATTGGGACAGAGTAGATTGGTCATACATTAGTGTAGGACAGCCGACTAAAACACAATGGGCATATTTAACAAGTAATGATAGTGCACTATCGTGCACTTACCGTGGAAATCAGGTCCCTCTGTGTCCTCCGCATATTTAATAAAGGTGCATCGCAGCAGATATCGGGGATATCTGCTGCTTTGAACTCCTCTTCGTTTGTGGGAGCAGTCACCATTCTACAGTATGGTGACTGCTCCCAGCAGCCTTCTAACAAGTTCCGAAAAAAACATTTTTTTCGGAAACTTGTCATGTTAATGTACGCCAGCTGGCGTACATTAACATAATTGAAAGTTTTCAGTGCTGTCAGCTCTGCTCCGAAGAGCAGAGCTGGACAGCGCATGTGTGGAGGGATCACATGATCCCTCCCTGTCACTGACCGCTCTCGCTCTGCAACTATAGTTGCAGAGACAGAGCGGAGATGTCTGTGTGCATGTGCAGTTATTCGAACTGCACATGCGCAGTTCCAGTGTGAAGACAAATGTAGAGGACCTGGAGGACATCGCGTTCCGAAGAGGCGGGGTAAGTGTGATTTTTTTTTATCACAGAAACAGCAGTTTTTCAGAACTGCTGTTTCTGTGATCCGTTTTTAATAAATTTGAAAAATAGTTCAATCCTTATCCATGCGATACGGATTGGTAACTATTTTTCATTTTTGCCGATGATTGATAAATGTGCCCCAATGACCTTTAGGAGAAGTGCTGGCATTCAGAGCACCCATCAGACACTGCCTGGTTAATGCTTCACAACACTGACCGCTCCACGTTCTGGTGTCGGATACACCCCTTGCAGAATTCAGTGGTACCCTGACTATGTCAAGATTCTCCATGCCATCCTCACCATCAAAATAAGCAATACTAACAAACAATGTGTTGTTAAGTAGGTAGGATATCTTAACTGTAATTAAGAACATCAGATCAGAAAGTTAAAGATTTGCAGTGAGTTCTTTTTATCTTTAGATATTCTGAAGTCCAGAAAGGGGAATCCTATCCTCAATCCATAACTCTTCTTGGAGTCCATTGATAAATCTCTAATTGCACTACAGGTGGATCCTCTGTGGTCTCCTGGGAATGAGCCATTGACACCCACTCAGTTAATGACATGCTCACATCTCAGCATTATGGAGCATGTATAGATTTACCATCAGTCAGGGAATCAGATAATGCTATGTGCAGCTGTACTGGCCACACAATGGTAAGAGCGTAGGTGTACTTTGTGCCAGCCATCTATCTTCAGAGGACATCATTAGGTAGATTTAGTAAAATCACTCTTGTATGCACTCTCCTGTCCTTTATAAGTAAGTCCCAATATATAACTACCGGGATATGTAGCTGCTGCCAAATCTGTCTACCCTTGGTTGTCCAGACATGTCCTGTTTATGATATACTAAAAAGAGAGATCTGCAGGTAAAATAATGATATACAAATAATAAAATTTCAAGCAATTCTACAAATTAAAACAATATGTGACTTTCAAGTATTAATTGGAACAGGGCAATGTTCTCTAGATGGAACAAGCTAAGTTTAGTTGTTCTACATAGAAAAAAATAAAAGTAGCTGCACTTTTCATTAAGCATACTGTGCTGTCATATCATAGGCTGCATTATATAATCCATACTGTGCTGTCATATCATAGGCTGCATTATATAAGCCTTATTGTGCTGTCATACCCTGTGCTGCATTATAGAAGCCATACTGTACTGTCATATAATAGCCTGCATTATATAATCCATACTGTGCTGTCATATCATAGGCTGCATTATATAATCCATACTGTGCTATCATATCATAGGCTGCAATATATAATCCATACTGTGCTGTCATATCATAGGCTGCATTATATATGCCTTACTGTGCTGTCATATCATAGGCTGCATTATATAATCCATACTGTGCTGTCATACCCTGTGCTGCATTATATATATGCCTTACTGTGCTGTCATATCATAGACTGCATTACATAAGCCATACTGTGCTGTTATATCATATGCTGCATCACTTAAACCATACAGTGCTGTCATATCATATGCTGCATTACATAAGTCATACTGTGCTGTTATACCACATGCTGCATTATATAAGCCTTACTGTGCTGTTATACCATATGCTGCATTACATAAGTCATACTGTGCTGTTATACCATATGCTGCATTACATAAGTCATACTGTGCTGTTATACCATATGCTGCATTATATAAGCCTTACTGTGCTGTTATACCATATGCTGCATTACATAAGCCTTACTGTGCTGTTATACCATATGCTGCATTAACAGAACAGGGGCAGCCAACTTCTGCGTCACGTTACCTCCTCTACACAGTGCAGGGAGGTCACGAGTCATACCGGGAGGATGAGAGAGTGCACTGTGCAATCCTTCCTTCCTCTCTGCAGCCCCTTCACCTCTTTCTTTTTGCCCCTCACTGCCATAAAGGAACAACAGTAACCAAAATATTTTATGATGTGTCATTTAAGTTGCTGAAAATTTCAACCAATTTTCATGTTATATTTGCCATGAAGTCAGACTGGAAGCATCCATGGCTCCATCTCCCAACATCATATTTTGGCCTCTTGGAGCTCTCATTCAGTGTCACTGACCCATTTCTCGGACTTACAAAACCAGAGTAAAAGTGAAAATACTTTAAGGCTGAAAATAGTCTCTACTGGGAGCCTACTGGTTCCTAGAAATACATATTTTGAGTTTTCAATGTGTTAATTGTCAGAGCTGGTAAAAAAAAAATCACTGGAATTTGTGAGAATTTTAGATAATTTATACAAATTAACAACAACAATAACTGCACACTTTGTATAAAGGTGTTGCTTTATAAAATAGGAAAAAAATAAAACAAAACTGTAACATCATACTTTAATATATCATATAGACAACATAAGTTGTCCAACAATGTTTGATGACTGAGAAAGGTAGAATTTGTTTGACTGACAATGTTATTGTCCGCAACATTACATCCTGTTTGCTTCATGATTCATAATACAATTACTCTTGATCCATAACCTAATTGTTTTGCGTACCGTTTTATATCTGCTACAACAATATGACTATTGTTTCAAATAACATTAGGACATCATTAAAATGCCTTGCGTGAGTCAGTAGCATAGCCTTACTAAGATGTAATAGGAAACACCACACATTTTATTAAGTTTATAACCTCTAATAATAATACTTTACTGATGCCTTCTGAGAGAACATTAAACATTTATTATTTCTATTTTCAACCACTTTGGGCCTGACTTATCAAGGCAGATATCTGCTGATTTTGAGTGGATCGTACTCAAAATCCCTCTGTGGATGTCCAGAACCAGGACATACACCAGTAAACACAGCCTGTACGCTCCGTCTTCAAATGCAAAGGACACTTACTACAGCCTAAGATTTTGGGGAATGAACGGGGCAGGGTAGGGTGAGTTTTGCCATAGTCAATGTACTGTAAGGGCTGTGCCAAACTCAAGAGAATCCAGCTCTGGGCATCGCAATGTTACTTGTTTTTCTGCCGTATCTCTTGCTCCGGTTATAGGGCTAGTCTAAGTCCTGATCAGTAGTGATGACAGTCTTGTATGCATGCTTTAACATGTGTTTGCAATCAGGAGCAACTGTAAAAATGTATTTTATGTTCAGTAGACATTAACAGCACCCTAATAAATGTATTTCATGTGAAAAAAAATAGATTAAAAAAAGTTTACTTTACTATGCTTTAAAATTGCTTTATCATTAATGCCTTAATTCTTTCGTTCTTCTGTGAATTTACAATCCACATAGGCTTTTACCATGCAGTGTCTTGTGTCCGATTTCCGTACGTTTTAAAACAAACGCACGTTGCGCTCAGTATGCGTGCCTTAATGAATCAGACCCTTTATGTATAAGCTGGAGATTTTGGCTGACATATACCGATTACAGGCAATATCAGACTCAGTGATCTTTCCAAGACAGGAATCCAAAGATGACACGCTCAATCAGCGCATCCTATCAGTGAATGGGGAATTCTGTTCTTACATTGTTTTCTGGTAAGAAAATAGCGGAGATTTAAAGCACCCATCTGACACTGCCCTAAGTTTCAGATCACTCACTCCTCCCTTCCCCATTCACAACAATAGAACGTTCTTACATTGTTGCAACAATGTTGCTGCACTGTATAAAATCAGTTAATCACTAGAGCTGCAGAGAAGCACATCTTTAAATCTTGTTTTTAAAGGCAATGGAGCATAAAACATGAATAGCAATGTTTGCAAATAATATTATTATCAATTGGAGGACATAAATGAAAAAAGAGCGGACATCTCCTTTAAGTAAACAGAGATGGGGTCATAGTTGTCAATTCATTAAATTCCTGTTACTCTAATGGCAAATGTTTCTGATACAGAGAGAGTACAGCAACCTTGCCAGTTATTACATGCAATACAAATTAATATTAATGATATGTTACAAGACTCTTCATTGTTTAATTTTTCATCCACAATGTGTTAAGTTTAAATATTAAACAAAATATTGTCCAAATTATTTCAAAAATCACAAAATACCAATAGACAAGGAACATTTGTTTTCTTGTCCTTGTATAGTATCTATGATAAGTTAAAGTTTGAAGGGGAGACTTACCATATCGTATTATCCATCCATACACATAGGACTGACTGCCAATCTTGTCAGAAGTCTGGCACATCTTTTGTAATCTGTCGTGACAAATAGAGAGCATTGATTATTGTGAATGGCAATAAAGCTTGGCCAGAATATGATGTCAATCTGTTACATCTATACCTATACGTACAGTCTGTCAAAACATTTTTGGTAATATTATAGCTATAGGCTTTTTTGGTATTTAGAACAAAAGTGTACTTTGCGGATTTACATTACATTTTTTTTATTATTTTGGTATTATTCATTTTATTGGGCAATATATTTGTACAGCATGCACGTGTCACAAATGCCATCTATGACCTCTGGGCAGAGCCATAACTTAGAATTCTAGTGCCTGGGGCAAGAAAGACAAATGCCGCCCCCCTAGCCCTCAATTTTAACCAAATGAACCTAAAACATTCCTAATCTGCGCCGCCCTTTAGCGTTGCGCCCTGGGCAGACGCCCCTATAGCACAGCCCTAGTTACAGCCCTGCCTCTGTGTAAATATATATTTAGAATTCACTTTTTTTTTTTGCAAAACTGCTTAAAAAATACAATTCAAGTGATACAAAAAAAAGGATTTAAAGGTAATTTTTTTTAAGTTATGCCAAGTATGATGACATTTTCAGATCTGCCAATTTCAATAATTAATATAAAAACACAAAGGCTAAATTGACAGGTGTAAATGAGAGGATTACCAGGTCTCACAACACTGTTATTTCTGTTGTGTATATAAAGTCCTCCATTAACTTATTGTAATAATAATATGAATGAACGTTATTCATTAAACTCCGTACTCCCAAAAAGAATGTAGCAATAATTATAAGAGTAGAAGAAAAAAAGAGGAATTAAACTAGGGCAAGAGTCAGAAAGCAGCCAGGACATGTCTATTGGCTCACAGACCAGTTCACATACGCACATAACAAGACGTTAACCAGTGAACAGGGCTCTTTGTACCTTCTGTCTCAACCCGCTGTTGGCGAGATGTGAAGATAATTCATGGGTTCTAAGCCAAAAACAATTTTTACACCTAGCGTTGGAGGTGATATGCATATAGATGAATACCTGAGCCAAGATCAGGTTAACCACATTCTGATATTAATTAGGTACTACTACCGTCAAAGAGACATCCATTAATTTGTTTGCCAGGCTGACAGATTAGGTGAATGAGAAACAGTGTTAAAATAAAATACATATTTCACTAAAATAATTATCTCGTTCTTTCAAAAGGCGTAGAAGCTTACATCAAGAATCATATCAGTTCAAGAGGAAGCACATTTTCACACATTCAATGTCTCACAATTTATTGCCACTAGAACTCAGAACGCTGCCTTTCCTAAGATACAGAGTTCCATCACATTTAAAATAACATAAATAATGAGAATAGAAGCTTATTATTGTTGTTCTGTATTTGTCATCCAAAAGGAATCATAGGGGTGTCACAGTTGCCCATGTAAACAAGTTGAATGTACATATAGCAGTGTATTTTGTTGCTGTTTTCACTACAGTAGGGACCTGCTTTGTGTACTCTAATGTTTTAGTGGTCTTATTGGCTGCAGGTTGGCCTATGAGTGTTTTTATTACTCTGATTGCCCTACTTATGTGAAGGTGGCTCTGCTCTGATTGGCTATCAGTTAGTGTAGCAATGTGAATGTTCTAATGCACTGGTAGGCTACTGGCTGGTGTAGGTTAGTGAGCAATCTCTACAGGTTAGGCTAGCACTGTAAAAATTGAGCATAGACTGACTGAAATTTGATTCTAGCCCAACTGACTTGAAAGTCACTTACATGCAGACAACACTGAGAAAAAAAAGGATATAAAATAGGTACTCTCGCCCCTGAAGAAAAATACCCGAAAGTGAGCTATGACAATGACTTTTAGGCAGTAAATTTGGCTCAGCAGTAGATGAAGTGAAGGTAATATCTATATAATATAGGTTATTAAAAGCCACCAATGGTGCTGATGCTGACTTGGGCATACGTCTGTTTGTTTAGCGTAAAATTGTACTCTGCATGCTCACAAAAGAAGCACACGCCTACGTCATATTTGGTTCCATCTGAGTTCACTCCATCCACCTCTTCTCCACTCTCCACCTTCGTGTTGCTGTCATCTATCGTTCACCTGGCCCCTCCTCCCAAATTCTTAATAACTTTGCATTTTTGGTTTTCCCATTTCCTAACTTCTGATCTTCCCACTATTATCATTAGGGATTTTAACATCCCTACCGACTCTCCTATTACTACCGCTGCCTCTAAACTCCTAACTCTCACTTCATCCTATGGCCTCTTCCAATGGACAACTTCCATCCCCCACCGCGATGGTCACTACCTGGACCTAGTGTTCTCCCATCTCTGTGACATCTCTAACTTCTCCAATTCTGTCTTCCCTCTCTCTGACCACAATCTCCGTTCCTTTACCCTCTCTTTACCCCCTACCCCCCATCTCCCACCCTAAGTTGCTCCCACGCTGCGTCCCACCAACAGCATTGACCACATCATCTTTGCATCCTCCCTTGAATCCTTACTCGCTCCCATTTCTTCCCTATCATGTCCCAATGCTGCTGTCTCTCTTTACAACACCACACTCTCTGTTGCCCTTGATACTGCTGCCCCAGCAACCCCCCTACGTACCCGCCAAGTTAAACCCCAACCTTGACACTACACTCTTACTCGTCTCCTCCAAAGTGCTCCCGCTCCTTTGAATGCCAATGGAGGAAACTCTGCTCCATTGCTGAATTCATCCACTTTAAATTCATCCTTTCTTCCTACTATTCTGCCATCTCTCTTGCTAAACAAACCTATTTCACATCCCTCATCTCCTCCCTGTTCAATGATCCCCGACGCCTCTTTGCTACCATTAATTCTCTTCTGTGTCCTTCCCCACAACCTCTCCCTTTGTCATGACTTTGTCACCTACTACAAAGACAAAATTGACTCTATCCACAATGATATCTGTTCTTGTCAAACTTGCCTCCCCCCACCTGTCCTCTCTATCACTCACTCTGCCACCCATGGCTCCTACCCTCCTGTAACTATGCCTGAGATCCTCTCTCTTCTCTCCTCCACTTCTTCTACAACCTGTCCTCTCGATCCTGTCCTCTCCAAGTTCCTCCGCTGCCTCTCTTCCAATGCCTGTTGTTACCTTGCTCACCTCTTTATCCTCTCCAATGGTATCTTCCCCTTGGCCTTCAAGCATGCTCTCATCTCTCCTATTCTCAAGAAACCTTCCATTGACCCATCCTCTCTCTCCAACTATCGCCCCATATCTCTGCTTCCTTTTGCTTCTAAAATTCTCAAACAACTTGACTTCAATCGTCTGACCCACTTTCTCTCTTCCTACTCTCTTTTTGACCATCTCCAGCCTGGCTTCCATCCCCTTCACTTAACTGAAACTGCCCCCACTAAAGTAACAAAGGACTTACTCTCAGCTAAGTCCAAAGGTCATTTCTCCCTTCTCGTACTCCTCGACCCCTCTGCTGCTTCTGATACAGTCGATCATTTTCGTCTCCTTACCACCCTTCACTCCCTAGGTCTTTGTGCAACAGCTCTCTCCTGGCTTGCTTCCTACCTCACTGGTCGCTCTTTTAGCGTGTCTGCTTACGACTCTTCCTCCTCCCTATTCCCCTTTCTAATGGAGTCCCACAAGGCTCTGTCCTTGGCCCTCTGCTCTTCTCTCTCTACACCACCTCACTCAGTAAACTCATTCAATCATTTAGCCTCCAAAATCACCTCTATGCTTATGACATGCAAATATATCATTCCTCCTGTGACCTCTCTGCTGCCTTTATAACCCAGTTATATATCTGTCTCTCTGCTGTCAGCACCTGGATGTCACAGCGCTTCCTGAAACTCAAGATTTCTAAATCCGAGATCATCATCTTTCCTCCTGCCAATGTTGCTATCCATCCCAATATCTCCCTCTTGATTGACAAAATCACTTTTTCCCCTGTCACAGAAGCCCACTGACTTGGAGTCACCCTTAACTCAGCCCTCAGCTTTACCCCTCATATCCAGTCCCTCACCAAATCCTGCCACTTCCTCCTCCATAAGCAATCAAAATCCTGGTCCATTCACTCATCATTTCTCGTCTAGACTATTGCAACCTCCTTCTCACTGGCCTTCCTCACTCTCACATTTCTGACCTTCAAACCATACAGAATGTTGCAGTTAGGGTCAACTTCCTCTCCCACCGCACCTGTTCCACTTTTCCTCTGCGTAAATCCCTTCATTGGCTCCCTATCTGTTTCAGAATTCAGTTCCACCTCTTTACCCTCACTTACAAAGGCCTTAGCAATGCTTCTCCCCCTTACATCTCTGACCTTGTCTTGAGGTACATACCTACCCGGCCACTCCACTCTGCCTTTGACCTCCACCTCAATTCATCTCTCATTACCTCCTCCTATGCTCACCTCCAAGACTTCTGCTGTGCTGCCCCTAATCTTTGGAACTCCCTACCCCATCTCACTCAACCCTCCTCAACTTTCAGTCCTTCAAACGCTCACTCAAAACTCACCTTTTCAAGCCTGCCCATCCTACCACCTCCTGACCATTCTATCCATCACCTCCTCTTCCTAGTCTGCCATCTCCATTTTCTCCCAGGTGGTCCTACTATCTCTCACCACCCCTCCCTCTAGAATGTAAGCTTTCATGGGCAAGGTCTTCTTCACCTATTGTCCTACTGTCTGACGTCCTCATACGTCTTTTGCTGCACTCAGTGTGAGTCCCTATAGCATTTCTCACACTCGTCTGTGCTACTTACATGTATTACCTCATCTATCTGTCACTTGCTGCTGTATCCGGCACTAAGGAATCTCTGGCGCCTTATAAATATACAAATAAATCATCATAATAATAATCTGACTCTTGTGCCTTCTTATACTTGGAGAGACAGGATGGTTGAGAGAAGGGGAGATGCATATGTACGCCTGTCACTAGCAATATCATGGGTGCCCGAGGACTGGTGCAAATACACATCGATGATGATGATGATGATGATGATGGTCACCAGCACTAGCTGCTTCTAACTGACTGATTGAGGATTGCCCCCTGAAGCTGTTAGTGCTTTCTTCATTACTCGTGCCCACATTATATGGTTTTGTGTTCGTATTTTAGAATTAATTTTTTGCTCCTCATACATGAATAAGAAGTTTATACTACCTCTATTATAGAACTTTTTTGTGTTTTGTTAAATAAAATAGCGAATAAGTAAAAAAACTTTTCTTGTGCTTATGACCTGGTTGGGTGTATCTGATATACGGCTGACATAACTCTGGTGTAAGTACTAGAGGTGCAGATCCTGATGCATCTCAGCATCCATATGCTGAGATCCATCCACTTTTTTACACCCATATGCGTCTCAACATATGGGTGTAAAAATGTTATTTTTACATGTGTTTGTTTTGTCCGTTTTCTTTTTCAACTCAGCATCAGACCCATTTTGTTTACCATCAGAACTACATGTGCAAAAGTATCGTTTCTACCAAGTATATATATACTTATTTTAAGGAATTATGCATATTATTAGATATAAAGGTAAAAAAACAAATAAGTAAATGTCTTTTGTTCTCAAAGCCAACATCAGTTCCCACACTCCAAAACCTAGCTCAGAGATTTTCTCTTCTGCACGATTAAAGAAACCACAGAGAGAAAACATGCTTAGAAACATGTCTCTCAACATCTATAGGACTGTATGATTGTATTTATGTAAAACGCTATGTGATTTGCATGCTGTTTAATCAGATAGATGTATTCGCTCCCTGTTAGTCAAATTCTTGCAAACTTTAAACTTAGTATTAATGAAAACCTTCCTGACACCTCAATAATGTTTAAAAGCTAAATAACACTTTTAAGTTATCCGGCCCCTTGGTAAAATAAACATAGTTGTGTTTGAAGGAAACTTGTGTTTTAATTAAGCAAAAATCCCCCCTATTCAGGAGAATGTAAATTGATCCAGGCAATCCTGTTTTCATCTGTGATTTATTAATAGACTAGGATACAATTTTCTGCTGCATAGCTGATATTTAAATGTGTACATTCTATCATTAGACATTGCTTACTTACAGATATTGAGTTCCACTTAAATACAAACCCATGTGAGTATTCTAATGAATGTTATCGTTTTAAAGTTAACAGGATGCTTTTTAATTGTGTCCAGAGGGAGAAACTATTAGATAAGTTAATGTGTTGGGCACATCTCCTAATGCTAATATTGATTTACAACGTCAAACTTGACAGTATCTATAGATATTATGGAGATTAAACTCTGCATGGCAAGTTTCTTATCCCTTACATACAGTGATTGACAGCCTCTACTTACGTGCCGGAATGGTGCAATCTCTTGTACTGTTGTAGAGTCTTCGGAAGTGTTTATTGCAGTTCGGACTTGAAAAGGAAAGTCGCCCTGAAGTGCAAGAACAAGAGAGAACAGTAAATGACAGTAAACGGTACAGTAATTACTTTGAAAATGTATTTTGCAATGGGGATTCCTTAAAAAGCAAATAGTACAAAAATGTTTGGTCTTTTTTTTGAAGAAAGGATGATCAAAGTGTGTGTGACAGTGTGTGTTAGCGTGTGCGTGTTAGTGTGTGTGTATGCTAGCATATGCGTGTTAGTGTGTGTGTGTGTATGTGGTCAGTTGTGTAGATTTTACCAACTGACCCACAAACATGCACACACATGGACTCAATGGGCCTGATTCATTAAGGAAAGTTAGGCAAAGAAATGAGTAAGTTTTCTCCTGCACAAAACCATGTTACAATGCAAGGGGTGCAAATGAGTTTATTATTTTGCACAAAAGGAAAATACTAGCTGTTTTTTCATGTAGGACGCAAATACTTGATAGCTTTATTTTTACACTCACTTTAAAAGTTGATCTAGGACATGCCCTACCCCAAATATAAATCTGTTCTCACCTTTTAAATTTACATCCCCCTCCAATGCAACATGTTTTTGCCAAGGTTCAAAGTTACTCATTTTTTTGCTTTACTTTCCTTAATGAATCAGGCCCAACAGGCAAAGTTATGAACAGCAGGAAACAACAAAAAAACAATGTATGTAAGAGAACCCAAGTTAAAAAAATAAATCAATAAAAGCTGGATTTGGCTTCACAAAAGATAACAGCTTTTAATTTATAAATTATTGATTTGGAAGCAAATACAATGTTCCTAGTGATTCCTTTAAACAGTACACTCATTTAGAACCAATTATCATACCTGTTAAATGTTTTAAAAACTTCTCTTTCATCCGAAGGTCCCTGGGAACTATTTCTGCATGGAAAAAAAAGACAACATGCATTAAATATACTAAGAACAATTGTTCTCAATAGTGTTGAAACAAAGTACATGTGAAGACGTGAGCTCTTGATTGACAAATCACAGCGGTGGAGAGGAGGTTCTGCCAAAGTATATAAGACAGGGAAATCCAGGCTTTCAAACTGTTAAGCTTGGCCTGTACTGTTGTGATCCATTTCAATACAATCCTTTCACAATGTGTATACTGCACCCTCTCATAACTGCTGCCGGCAAATCGGAATGATGAAAGAGATAGACCTGGTGGTATAAACAGAAGCGGTACTGTGTCTAAACAACATAACCATGTTTATTTTACCGAGTTATAATAAGACTATAGCTAATGGACAAGTTGCTCCAATATGACTGAGCTTTCCGGTGGAAGGAATTTATTAAAGGTAGATAATTAAAGGCAGACAAGCAGGAGACAGTCAAACGTACTAACTCTGAAAAAACAAACAAATAAGAATTGTAGTTTTAATTCCTTCATTAAACAATGATTTACGGTTTATATGGAGTTCCTTCTCTATAGCAGTTTGACATCAGATTTCTGGGTGTTAGACATGTAGGGGTATATTTACTAAACTGCTGGTTTGAAAAAGTGGAGATATTACCTATAGCAACCAATCAGATTCTAGTTATCATTTATTTAGTACATTCTACAAAATGACAGCTAGAATCTGATTGGTTGCTATAGACAAAATCTCCACTTTTTCAAACCCGCAGTTTAGTAAATATATCATCATCGTCAACATTTATTTATATAGCGCCAGCAAATTCCGTAGCGCTTTACAATTGGGAACAAACATTAATAAAACAATACTGGGTAATACATACAGACAGAGAGGTAAGAGAACCCTGCTCGCAAGCTTACAAAATATACCCCTTAGCCTTAGTTAATGTTAGGGAGAACAGTCTCTTCATGTCAGCCATTGGACGGTAATTCATCCACAGATAGACTATTTTTCATACATGAATTGTGAAATGATGCATAACAAATCAGCATTGAACTGGTGCTGTGTACACCAGCCACTGATGCACACAGAAATTAATGGGTGTTTGGAGGGTAGGCGAGGGGTATAAGCAGGGGAGGGCTGGCAAATTTTGGCCCAGGGGGCAAGACTGACTCAGCAGATTATTTTAAAGGGAAATAATGCAGGTGGCTCAGTGACCCAGCCCAAGTTAACACAGTATGGGACCGGCCCGGGGGGGCAGATGCCCCCCTGCCCTCCAGCCCAGCCTGCCCCTGGGTATAAGGGTGTATCCTAGGACTAAAGAAGGTCTAGGAATGCCCCCAGCAGTGTGGCCACACAACCACCATGCACGTGGCCTTGCCCCCTTTCACCAGCTGTCCCGATTCAAGAAGCGGCAAAGTTGGGAGGTACGTGATGTGTTATTTTCATCTTCCAATGTGCATAGATTATCAGGATAAGTTGGGGCGCATACCCTGCATAGCTTTGCTGCATTTAGCATCCCAACAGAGTTCCATGTTACACGAGTGCTGCAATATTCTGTTAAAAAAATATGGACACCTTATGGAACAAATAGATGGACCATACCCAATGTACAAAATGTAAAATCTGGAATAACTATCAGGGAAAAATGTTTCCAAATGTAACACAATAGGTTCATATGTTTTTTTTCCGAATGTCTACTGAATAAAGACGGACAAACATTTTGTTATGTATAGCATGGTCCGGCTATTTAGCCATATTTGGAAGATGAAATTGGGACAAAATAAGCCCAGCCCACGATCTCTGCAAACCACATTCTTGAGCTGCCCATTCCCCTAATAGGTCACACCCCTGCTGGGCTTGCCAAGATCTGCTCTATAGGATATCTGAGAAGACTGGTGGTGTGGTGGTCACTGCTGATCCACGTAATGCTCTTTGCTTCTATATGTTGTATACAATTATATAAACAATATAATACAGTTTTATTATTATCCTTTATTTACATTGCACCAACATATTATGCAGCACTTTACAATTAGATAATATTATTCATTTACACATTCAACCTGCTCTAGAGTTTATAATTTAATTCTCTACCAAAGATACACAAACATAGTCTCAGGCCGTTTATAGTCAGTCAATTAACCTACCAGTACGTCTGCGGAATGTGGGAGGAGACCGGGGAGTACATCTGGAGAATACCAGCACAAACACCAGGACATAGTGCTCTTGTTTGTAATGAAACCCAGAGCCCAGTATGGCAAGATAACAATGCTAAGCACTGTGCACTGGGAGGTGGTGTTGGAACAAATGTCTACAGTTTGTCTACTTCATTACTGTACACGTCTATCAATTTTGCCCATGCTTGCCGACTCTGAGGCCTGCCCTTCGGGTGATGTGAATGGCAGGTCTACAAAGTCAGGGTGAGTGAGTTGAGGTGATGAGATTCACATTATGGCCCATCCACCTCTGCAAGATGACGCATTTAAGCCCAATGACCAACGTGAGGTGATGTTAGTTGGGTCATCTCCCATTTCCATCATCACGTCATCATCATGCCCACTTCTCCTGCCTCTGGCAGACTTTCCCAGGTGGCCACGTGCCTCCCAGACATTCTTGGAGAGTTGCCACGTATTATTATACCGTGGGCAGACACTACATTGCAGATACCAGCCCTACTACCAGTTCTCCCATATGCTGCATGTCAGCCTCAGAAGCTTCGGCATTGTGGCTTTTGTGGGCACTGAAACCCACAATGACTTCTAATGTCTTTAATCACAGAAGGGATGTATTATTATATATATGTCAGTGCTCTACTGTAGAAGCCCACAGTATTAGTTACTGAAGGCAAACAGAATGTCCCCATGCTATATTTTTGTTAGAGCAGGGTAGCTACCAACTAACAATAAACTTTCCTTGTTCTATAACCTCTTTGTGGGCTTGGTGGCTTCTACCCATTTATTAATGCTGCTATGATTTAAATGTCACAACATATAGTTTATCCACAAATAAAATTAAGGAAACTGCATGTGATGCATTAATGGAGTATTTAATCATAGAAGATAATGCAGGAGACATTTTAATTGGGGACTATGTTTTTCTACTTGTAACATAATATCTACCAAAGGTTTTGAAGGTATTGATGGAAAATGCTTTTTAGAGACATAAATGCGAGGCAAAGAAAACATGGGGTAACAAGTCAACCGTAATGGGAAGGGACAGTAAAGCACTTTTGAAAATGAGAAAGGTGACTAACAGAGATCCATAACACCATAGGAAATCATTGCAAACCATGGTTCCTTCATCTGCAGTTACTAATAAAATACTATGCAATATAACCTTTCCTATTTTTATTATTATTAGATTCAAGGTACAGGTGAAACATGTTCTATACAGCTGGTGTATATAAATGACCTAGATATAGGCCAGATGTGGTCCTACTCCACACTCCTCAGGTCTCCCGTGTTTGGACCAGGAGTCACCCCACGTGTTTGCTTGATAAAAGAAGCAAAGTGGAAGCATAGCATAGCCGAGAATGGAACCAAGAAGAAAGAGTTTGGACTAAAAATAAAACCATATTGTTAAAACAACTAAAATGACTAATACAAGAAAATATATAGTTAACTAAAATCATATGAAATTATTAAGTGGAATCAGGAAAAATACTGCTCCAGGTGACCCCTTGTTTGCTGGAGGTCTAGGGTCAATACACTCTATTGCAAGTCCAAAAATCAGCCCTGTTGGTTCATACACAAAACATCTGCACTTTATCATGTGGTCTAGTGTGTTAGGAGGATTTGGATGCAGGAGGAAGAGCAATGTGACACAATCACAGATTGGCTTGCTTCCTCCTGCAACCAATGATTCAAGAGCATGGGTGAATTACTCAACACAGATATATTGTTATCTAAGTGTGTAAATCACTATAAAACTAACCATAATAATTTAAAATTCACAAGCACTTTTCACCAGAAGCATCGAACTATTGCTCCATGACACATCTATTATTACAGAAACATTTACAAAATTCTCGATGGCAACAAATCTCTCAATGATCAGCTTAACCATATGGAATCACAGCTAGATAACATAACTCATGGACAATTTTTAAGAATTTGTAGGAATTGTTTCCATAAAAAAGCAAAAGAATATTTAAATGTTTCAAGGATAAAGGTTGCTCTGTAGAACTTTGGAATCTGCATGCTCTGAATTGAAGCATATTGATAGGAATTCTCTTCCAGTTCCAAAAAAGCAAGTCTTGGAAAGCTTTAGATGATAAATCTATGGCATTCGTGTCCAAGTATAACTTTTATTCCTACAAGATCACAAACAATTTTTTCACTTATGAAATTAAGTCATTTTTTGAAGCCATTTCTGCTGGAAAGACCATCAATAGTTTTTTTTAAAAAGAACCTGTCACCTTGCAGGACAAATTAGCTCCCAGTTCTTTTTAGAACTAGTCACACTAAGTCAGATAACAAAGACATTGTTTGGTTGATGTAAGACATACTTGCCAAATTTGGCAGCATGATCCCTGGGAGAGGGCTCCGTCATGGGGTCGTGACCCGCCCCTGTCAAACTTTACCAATATTGGCCTATCACAAGGGGGGGGGGCAGGATGTCACATCAAGCCCCATCCACTTCACCAATAAAGAGGGCAGGATGCAGGATGCTGCCCTGCTCTCCCGGGCATTCGTAAGAACTCCCAAATTTCGAGAGTAGACAACTATGATTTAAGTTTAAAGCTTGCTTTATATCTAATATATATATTCAATCGAAAAAAAATTCAATCGAAAAATACACTATTAACAGTTTTATGAACTATCAATCTACATATGTTATAAACCTTTTTGAATGTGTTTGTGGGTTACAGTATATTGGATGTATTACATGCTATGTACTAGGTTTTTGGAACATCTATGTAAGGTTCTGAAAAAATAGCCGTTACATAACTAAGCAAAACACCGTTTGATAGAGACTCTTGTATTATCAGAGGGAATTAACAAATTGCCCGATTTATTTGATTATGTAGAAGAGAATCACTTTGGATTTTTCTATCAGGCCTAAATGAAGGCATTGATTTTAATAACAATTAAAGATTTCATGTAATATAGTTGTTCATGCAGAGATGACCTTGAACAGTTTCTGGATGGTGGATCCTTTTTGTAGTTACAAATGTTTTACCTTTTTCATGTATGTCATTTATAAATTTATAAAATAAAGTTATTGAGCTCGATAACACAGAATAATGGTAATCATTTGTTTGCCAATCTTTCTGTGGTTATGATAATTGTTCCTAGGGTTGTACAGTTGGAGCTAAGCAGAGAAGAGTCCAACCATGTCCTGCATGGGGCCCTTTAGTTATTTCACTGAACATTCTTCTTTTTATGTATGATATTTATGTCTTCTAATATGAAATAAAGTAGACAATGAAGTAAACTATATCTAAAGTATAGAATTCTTATATTTCATTTGCAGTTTAGGGTCTATTGATTTAATTATATGAAGGTAACTCCTATTGCTCTGTAATTTTAGGAATTATGCAATTTATTTAAATAACATGTTAAGAAGTGATGTAAGTTGTTGCGGATCCTATGCTTTTTAAGCTTGTATACAGTATGTTGTCATAGGTTCTAATTGATCCGCTTACTTGCACTTTTTTTGCATTTGCCTGGGTAAGTGCCTGTAGCACTTTTTAGAAGTAAGTTATGATTATATATTTTTATTATTAAAACAAAAAGTTTTCCTGACCGATGTTTATTAGAGACTTTATGCAAAGGCAAATTGCTATTGTTTACATATTTATTTATAGCGATATATATAATTATTTTAATTAGAAATGTTCTTTTATTGGTTCTCACTGAGTTAAAAACAGAGTAGTGTCATTGGGGATCGCTAATGAAACCTTGCTCATTCTGGGGAGAAAAGAACCAGTGATATATTATAATTATGAATGAAGTAAATCTTATAACACCTTCTATGAACAGCCATTTTTTAACACATGAATGCATTATGGGTCATCTGCAATTGAACTTTGCTTTGTTGTGATGAGAAAATTGAACGTGAACTTGGTACATTTAGTTGTCCTCATTATGTGAGAATGTGTAAGTACTCTACTGATATTTGCCATGTTCATTTTCAACAGATAGAGAGATGTCAGCTTGATAGCTTCTGTTGACTTGTGGAAATATCACTAGCACTGTTCTTGAAATATTGAGCTGTAGGTGGTGACATTCAAGAGGAAATGGCAGAAAGACATTCAGTAACACATGCTAACACAGTGGGCTACAGATCCAGAGATTATAAATAAAAGTGGATAGCATCCACATAGTGATAATACTAAAATCCAAATGAGCTTATTAGGTTTCCAAGAGCAGTGGTAGAGGTAAAGAAAAGGAGAGGGCCTAGCATACCAATCTTGTGGTACTCCAACCCATAGAGGAAGCTGACAGGAAGGAACACTGAAGAGGACAGTCAAGAAGACCTAGGGAATGTAAATGAAAACCTTATCGAGTGTAGTCTCTGTGGAGTGGTGGGAAGAAAACTAATTGTAGAGGGTCAAATAGGTTATGTGAGGGAAGAAAGTATGTGATTCAAAAGTAGGGGTGTGCACCGGCCACTTTTCGTGTTTTGGGTTTTGGGTTCTGATTAGCTTGAGGTTTTGGGTTCTGATTTGTTTTGCCAAAACACCCCACGAAAGGTTTTGGTTCTGATTTTGGGTTTTGGGTTCTGATTTTTTTTAAAAAAAAGCATAAAAAGTGCTAAAATCCATTTTTTTGTTTTTTTTTCCCACTCCTACACTATTATTAACCTCAATAACATTCATTTACACTCATTTCCAGTCTATTCTGGACACCTCACACCTCACAATATTGTTTTTAGGCCAAAAGGTTGCACCGAGGTAGCTGGATGACTAAGCTAAGCAACACAAGTGGGAGGCACAAACATGTGGCCCAACACGTGGCAGGATCAGTGGACTTAAACAGCAGTACCACTGGACTTATACGGCGCAGGATCAGTGCCTTACTTGCAGTCTCCTAGGTAATGCAAATAATCTGTACAAATATGCACACAGGGGCATGGCCAGTTAAATATGGAACACATACTTTATGGACAAACAATGTCACTACACTTCATGCCGAGAAGCTAACCAAATAGTTTTCTCCATACAAGATACTCCCAACTATTCACTGAAATACCTAGCTTTTATCACCACGTAAATGAACTCAGCAGTCAGATCCATAATAAAGTGTGTCATCACACAAGTCAGGTTCGGGATAGACTCATCACAGTTCAGGTAAATTTAAGTTTGACATTTGCTTTAAAACAAACACACAAATAGTCAATTAGTATGTTTTTGGACATTGGGAGGAAACCAGAGCACCCAAAGAAAACCCTCACAACTCATTAGGAGAACATACAAACTCCACATAGATATTGCCAGGGTTGTAATCTCAAACCCATATGACCCCAGCACTGTGAGGAAGCAATGCTAACAACTGTGCCACTGTGCTGTCAAAATTTTTACAAATTGTTTAGGAATGTTTATAGAGTCACAGTTGAGTAAAGATAATAGAAAGACTGTAAACTGTTTTGGGTTTGGGTTTTGACATGCACCATAAATGGAAATGGCCAAGTGGAAAAGGATTGGGGTTGCCTAAAACCTAACTCTCATGACAGCTGCTTCAGATTTTAAGAATCACTTTGAAGATATTTTTTTTCACCAATTTACTTCCAAACTTGAATAGATTCTTTTACTCAAAAACCAAATATCAAAGCACACATGTGCTCATAAAAATGGAACAAAAAAACCACAATAAATAAATATCTTCTAACAGTTCTCTCCTTATTCTTATAATAGAGTTCCTCAAGTGTTCTTTTCATACACCGACTGATTCCCTCATCTGTATCTTGCTTACATCTATGGAATAATAGTGAACTTATACTATATAGATCAATCCGAAGATAACATAGATCAGGGCTTCAAAAAAACCCAAAAAAACATAAAACAACATAGTGGAATAACGTAAACAATGGGGGAAAAAGACCAATGTTTGTTAATGAGCAACACTCACATTTGCGTGTCTATTGAATATATTCATATATCTAACAGACTGGGGGGTAAATGTATGAACCTCCGGATTCTTCAACTCCGGCGAGTTCAGTGTCTTCAGCGCTTAAATTTAAAGCGGCGCTGCCTTGTAAAGGGATGCGAGTGGGATCTCGCGAGATCCGACGGCGTGATGACGAGGTTTTGCCTCGTTCTGAGGTGCGTGATTGGCGGGAACCCCCGAACAGTGCTCGGATCCGGGCTCGGATCGGCACTGTTCGGGGGGGGGTTCTGATTTACTAATTCCGGACCCGCTCATCTCTATTCAAAAGTAGGCGAGTCTCTCAAGGTTCTTGGGAGGGGCAAAGGAGTTGAGAGATGGGACGGTAATCTGAAAAGTGTTTGTATCCCAATATGAGTATTAAGTGCATGTTTGAATAATGATGGAAAGATACTAGTGGAAAGAGGGCGAGAGAGAGAGATTACAGTGTTAGTTACGGCTGACATAACCACAGGAAACAGCAATTGACTGATTTGTGAGGGCATAAGGTCACGTGGACGTGTAGTAGAGTCGAAGGAGGAGAATAGAGTAAATACTTTCTCTTTATTTGTGGAATGAAATGAAGAGAAGGAGCCAGATGGTGCCGGAGGTAAACTATGCAGGTTGTTGCTGGGGAATGAGGATACCATTTCATGTTGGAACTTGCCAATCTTGCTCAGGGAGTGGAGTGGGAGGATTGAGAAGAGATTTCAATGTATT
Source organism: Mixophyes fleayi (assembly GCF_038048845.1). Classification (NCBI taxonomy): domain Eukaryota; kingdom Metazoa; phylum Chordata; class Amphibia; order Anura; family Limnodynastidae; genus Mixophyes; species Mixophyes fleayi. Next base: position 56,113,027 of record NC_134404.1, on the reverse strand, counting down.
AAGCAGGTCTTTGGGGCTAGATAGTAGGAGTGGTAGAGAGAAGTATACCTTAGGAAGTTTTGAGAAGAATGAGATCTTCCCCCATGTCATTTTGGTTTTCAATTGTGCAAAGGACATTTCTTTAGTGTTCTGTAGCTAAGATCATGGTCGACAGTGAGAGGAAAGTGTAGGTCAAGTCACTTGAGTAGAGCCTATTACTAGGGTTTGATCAAGGTGTGGTATTGCCAGATCAGGACAGGAAAATGTAGAATTTGTGGAGAGAAGTTGCCGCAGAGAGGTGAAAATTAATAAAGTCAAGATTTCTGTGGGTATGAGAAGGCTTGGTAGAGTTAGAGTGGAGGAGAGCTTGCAGGTGATGGTTTGAGCGAGGGCCAGGAGTGTTAGAGAAATGAGAAACTAAACAAAGTCTGGAGAAAACAAGATCAAGGCAGTGGTGATCACCATAAACAGAGGAGTCTCTCCACTGGGATAGGAGGTTATATAGAGTAATTTGGAGGCACCATGAGAATGTGGCTAATTAATAGGGGTGTTGAAATGAGTCAAGATGATGAGGAAGATGTCAGAGGATAAGAAAGTCATTGGTCTCATCCAGGAGGAAGATAGATCACAGCAACAAACAGAAAGATAGGGTTGAAAATCTGAATATACTTCAACATATGAGAACATGAGTGATGGAACAGTTGGTAAAACAAAAGTGAATATTTGCTTTAAGCATGAATGGTTTCAGGAGCACTAGGCATGACCAGAGGGCATGGCCATGTGCCTATTCAAAAACACTGAAGGTTGGCAGATTGCCATCTACACTATGTAAACAATACATGAAGCACACATTACATAGATCATTACAGTTTCTAGAAAAGTGCAGTTAGTAAATAGCTGTAAGAGCGTGGGACTGAACAATTACAATGGGATAAAGTTCCCTTTACAAAGCGAGTGTGTTTTCCGAAAGGGAGACTCTGGTGCCAAGTGATAGAGGAAGACAAAGGTTCTTGTGGCAATAGTGGAAATGGCTTTAATGGGGAGTTGCTGACCGAAATTGCAAAAGAATCCAGTAAATCCAGAAGCCACATTGGAGCTTTGGACCTCCTAAGGTACTACTGAAATTTTCTGATGTTGGCTCAAATGTTTGTTGAGTGCAGATTTCTTTGACCCAAGAGAACTGGACAGGCAGTTTTGATGTGTGTTTATTCTCTTCAATACAGGACCCTGAAAGCCACCAGACTCTTTAACAAGGTGGAGTCCTGCACCGGTAAGGTTCCTACAAAAGTGTTTTAAAGCTCCTGTTACATGTGAATTGTGTTGTACTTGCTTCCTGAACTGATAAAAACAGAGAATTATGGTAAATGGAGAGCTCTCACCAGCAAGGTCCTCTCCACACTCTGTCTCACATCTGCACCTCCTTCATCAATCTTCAATGTCTTCATGTGTCATAGTCTGGCGTGCAAAGTTTTTTGGCGCCTTACAATGATGATGATGATGATCATGAAGATTGTGAACTGTAAAGGTTTAGGCATGTATGACATTACTTTTACTCGACTGGGGAAAGCTAATGGGAAGGGGGGGTAAGGATCGGGACCTAGACTGCACGGGCAGAACTGCAGAAACAGAGGACAAGAGAGCCTGGTCGGGCACAAGTGTCTGGACTATGGGAGCTACTTATCAAACATGTTACATTTATTAAAAACAAAATGTCACCTAATAAATGTGCAGATAAGAAATTAACTTTATTCTTTTGTTACATTGTAATCATGCTTGTTCAGGGGGAGAAAGGAGATGAACTGTATTTAGTTAACTGTTTGCAACTAAGCTGATGCGCAGGAGACAAAAAACAAATGGTCCAGGCGCTTAAAGGGAAATAATAAACATAATAAAATATAATATAAAATAAATCTACAAAACGTTGTTCTTTAAAAGGGCTGATATGACCCTTTATAATAAATGCAAATAATAAATGGAAGAACACAGCCATAGAAGTACATTTCAGTCTCAAGAATCAAATAAACAAAATGATTTAGGCAGAATTAATATGCAATAACCATGAAACTGGCATCAATAAATAAATTCAATTTATTACTAAATGTACAAAACACTAAGGTGCTTATGGGCATAAATTTAAAAAATAGGATATTTCAGCCCATATATGGAACAGTACATATCTCGAGTTATGCACGGCTCCACAGCGGCATATGGGCCTGGTTTACCACAAGTAATCAGGGTGCATTTCTACCTGCCTTATAACAGCCTCCCAACAGACACATTGTCACTCACCGGACCGTGAGTGCCTCTTCCCGGACATTTAGGAACCGTGGCCGTCCATCATCCTGAGGGTCTGCTCATGCGCAGCCCTTTTCTATACTTCAGTGTATACCCCTTTAACTTAATTGGCAGATCAGGCAACCTCCCTATATTAAGCACCTGTGGTCACTACCACGTTGCCTGATCTTGGAGTCTCATTCCTCATGAGTCTCTGAAGGTGTTCCTGTATTACTTGTGTATTCAGTGCTGCTGATTCCTGTGGTTTCTAAACCACTTCTACTACTGTGGTTCCATACCACTTCTACCATCAACTTTATCATCATGACTGTTTGCTGATTCCTATCCGCTGCCTCCGTGCACTACAGTCTTCTACACCACTTCAACGTTATTTTATATCAATGTGACTGTTTGCTCATTGCTATCCGCTGCCTCCGTGCACTCCAGCTTTTACCTCACTCACCTGCTTCTCATCAAGTCTGTTTGCTGATTTCTATCCGCTGCCTCCGTGCACTACAGTCTCCTGCTTGCAACTCGCCTGTGTTCAACATCGTGACTGCCAGCTGTCTACTATCCGCTGCCTCTGTGCACTACAGTCTCCTGCTTGCAACTCGCCTGTGTTCAACATCGTGACTGCCAGCTGACTACTATCCGCTGCCTCTGTGCACTACAGTCTCCTGCTTGCAACTCGCCTGTGTTCAACATCGTGACTGCCAGCTGACTACTATCCGCTGCCTCTGTGCACTACAGTCTCCTGCTTGCAACTCGCCTGTGTTCATCATCGTGACTGCCAGCTGATTACTACCCGCTGCCTCCGTGCACTACACTCTCATCTCATCTTTGCTGTGACTTCCTCGAGACTGCCGCTTTTCATTACCATCTGCTACACTTCGTTATCTACAGCTCCTGCCCTGCGCTGCACTCCTGTTTCCCATCGCTGTTGGTTCCTGTGGTTGCTACTGGTTACCTCCGTGTGCCGCTGAGTCCTGCCGCTGTGGTCAACGCTATCGTCCATCTCCTGCTGATCCACTCTCCACGCCTTCACGTGTTCCACTGGTCTCTACCCTCCTGTCAGCATTGGATTTGTATCTCTTCTACTACCCTCTGCTGGATCATCTCCATTCTCCTGGGTTTCCTATGAGTCCAGTTCCACGTGTTGCTGACTCCTGTGGATTCGTGTCCCTGTCGGTCTACTCACCTGTGCGTTGCACCTGCTAGACCGCTGCTTCTCCTATCCAGGGACTTCCTATCCAGTCGGTCTCCAGCCGCTCAGGTACCGCTGCAATCCCATCTTACTGCTACTGCTGAACCACGGTATGCATACTTCTCATTGACTGTGCTGTGTATTGCATATCTTGCTGGACTGTGTTTGGTTCTCTCTGGAGTCTGCTATCCACTGAGTCTATTGCCATCATTGACTGTGTTATCATTGTGCTGGACTACTTCAAGAGACTTTCTAGATTGCAGACCTAATCAGTCATTTACATATATATATATCTATATTGTGCATATTACTGTGGATCGTGTATAAGGTGCCTGTGTATATCCTGTGTTGCAGTCTTCCCCCGTGCACCTCCTCACATATATATTCAGTGGTACAACTTGCTGATGTCAGACCACTGATCCCTGTTTCCGGTTTCACCTGTTCCATTATCCTCTCACATAGCAGTGGTACAACTTGCTACCGCAGACCACTGACTACCTGGATACCTCCACTTGGATTCCATTCCTTCACTCAGACAGCGGTACAACTTGCTACCCGCAGACCGCTGACTCTCATCACCTCCTTGTTTCTGTTGGACATTCCTCCTCACTATAGCAGTGGTACAACTTGCTATCGCAGACCACTGACTACCTTCACGTGTCCTTGTCCATACAGTTCCTTGTGTATCATTACCTCATTATTACCAGTGTTGCTAGTCATAGACTTTCCTGAGCATCTCATCGGCCATCATTTCATGTTCCGTGATCACCCAGCTACCAGAGTACCCTATTACCATCTACATTGCTCTGGTAAGCCTACCATCTGGTGATCCCTGGGTAAAGACTCCTAGTGCCCGTGACAGTAAGATCAGGCCATGACAGACCCAGATGTGGAACCTACCGCCAAAGAGATGCTGCAACATCTGGTTAGCCGTGTGGAGCAACAGGATGCCCGCCAACAGCTGTTACTTCAGTGTTATCAGTCATTAACCTCCCAAGGAACATCTGGACAGACTGTGACAGCTACTACTGAAGCTCCTGTGCTTTCCTCCGTTTCCCCATTGCCATCCCAGGTGTCTATAGCTTCCACGCTTCACCTGCCTACTCCGTCAAAGTACGATGGAGACCCCAAAACTTGTAGGGGTTTCCTTAACCAATGTTCAGTCCATTTTGAGCTCCAACCTCAAAATTTTTCTACCCATCGTTCCAGAGTGGCCTATCTTATCTCTTTGTTTTCAGGACAAGCCCTGGCTTGGGCCTCCCCTCTGTGGGAGAGGAACGATCCAATATTACAAGATAGTGCCAAATTCATTTCTACATTCCGAAGTGTGTTCGATGAACCAGGTCGTGTGACCTCCGCTGCTTCCAGCATCCTCCGTCTGCGACAAGGATCTCATACTGTAGGCCAGTACGTCATTCAATTTAGGATCTTAGCCTCTGAACTTCAGTGGAACACTGAAGCCCTAGTTGCCGCCTTCTGGCAGGGGCTTTCCGATAAAATTAAAGATGCACTGACTACCCAAGAGCTTCCTTCGTCACTTGAAGATTTGATCTCTCTATGCCATCGTGTTGATATGAGATTTCGTGAAAGAGAGGCTGAGAAAACGACTTCTGCTAAAGCACCTTTTCGCTCTAACCCTCAATTTCGTCCAGTGTCACCCGCTGTGATTCCCATGGAGATTGGACGTTCCAAGTTATCTTCTGAGGAGAGGAAACGAAGAGTCAAGAATAGACTCTGTATCTATTGTGCTGATTCCACTCATGTCCTCAGCTCCTGCCCTAAGAGATCGGGAAATGCCAGGCCCTAACTAGTTCTGGAGAGGTGAAGTTAGGGTCCCTGGAGTCCTCTCCATCGTCTATGAAATCTAAAGTCTGCGCTTTTGATGTGACTATTTCCTTTGCTACCAAGACCTTTGAGTCACAGGCATTGATTGATTCCGGAGCAGCAGGAAATTTTATTTCCAAATCGTTAGTTAATCAATGGTCTCTACCAATGATTACCTTAAAAACTCCCATTACTGTGACGGCTATCGATGGATCACGTCTCATCAACGGTCTCATCACCCAGAGTACGTCTCCAGTAACCCTTCAGATTGGTGCTCTGCATCATGAAGAGATATCGTTTTTAATTCTTCCTGTTACGACAAGTCCGATTGTCCTAGGCCTTCCATGGCTTCAGTGTCACTCTCCCCAGATTGACTGGCGCACCCCTCAAGTCACGTCTTGGGGGCCTGAATGTCACCATCATTGCCTTTCCCAAGTCATTCCTCTCAAGGTACAGCAAGCTTCCATTTCAGCTATTTCACCGGGACTCCCTCCTCAATATGCTTCATTTACCGATGTTTTTGATAAAGCTCAGTCTGAACGTCTTCCTCCTCATCGTTCTTGGGATTGTCCGATTGATCTTCTTCCTGGCAAGACTCCTCCCAGAGGCCGGGTCTATCCACTCTCGTTACCTGAAACTCAAGCTACATCTGAATATATACGGGAGAACCTCCAGCGTGGGTTCATTCGACCTTCCACCTCGCCCGCTGGAGCTGGGTTCTTCTTTGTCAAAAAGAAGGATGGATCATTACGCCCTTGTATAGATTTTCGTGACTCAATGCCATTACTATCAAGAACCGGTATCCCATTCCGTTGATCACTGAGCTATTTGACCGCATTAAGGGAGCCCGTATTTTTACTAAGTTGGATCTTCGTGGTGCTTACAATTTAATCAGAATCCGTTCCGGTGACGAATGGAAGACGGCGTTTAACACCAGAGACGGGCATTACGAATATCTGGTAATGCCTTTCGGGCTATGTAATGCCCCCGCTGTTTTTCAGGGCTTCATCAATGAGATTTTTCGGGACTTATTATATGTATGTGTCGTCGTCTACCTGGACGACATATTGATTTTTTCACAGGACCTGCCTTCTCACCACCAACATGTGGCAGAAGTCCTCTCCAGGCTACGGAAAAATTCATTGTTCTGTAAATTAGAAAAATGTTCATTCGAATTACCCCAGATTCCATTCTTGGGGTATATTGTTTCCGGAGTTGGTCTGAAGATGGATCCTGACAAAGTAAATGCTGTACTACATTGGCCCCAGCCAACTACTCTTCGTGCCATCCAGCGTTTTTTAGGTTTTGCCAATTACTATAGACGCTTCATTCAAGACTTTTCTTCCATTGCATCTCCTATTGTGGCCCTGACTCGTAAAGGGGCTAATCCTAAGCAATGGTCTACTGAGGCTATTCAAGCCTTTCAAACATTAAAAGAGTCCTTCTCTTCGGCTCCAATCCTTCGTCAGCCTGATGTGACACTCCCTTTTTTCCTAGAAGTAGATGCCTCTAATGTGGGCTTAGGAGCTATTCTCTCCCAACGCTCGGAACAGCAAAAATTCCACCCTTGTGCCTTCTATTCTCGGGGTCTCCTACCCGCAGAGAAGAATTATACCATCGGAGACAAGGAATTACTGGCTATCAAAGCCGCATTAGAGGAATGGAGATACTTGTTGGAGGGAGCTCGCCATCCGGTGACGATCTTCACGGATCATAAGAACTTGTCATATCTCCAGTCTGCCCAATGCTTGAACCCTCGTCAAGCAAGATGGTCTCTTTTCTTTTCCCGTTTTGAATTAATAATTACCTTCAAACCAGCTGCCAAGAACAAAAAAGCTGATGCCTTATCTAGAGCCTTTGCTACGTCCTCTGATATAGAAGAGGTTTCCAACCATACCATTCTAGACCCCAAATGTATCTCACTGGCTGCTTCATCCACCAAAACGCTACCATTTGGGAAGACCCTCGTGCCTCCTACTCTAAGGAGGAAAATCCTTTCGTGGTTCCATGCCTCTCGTTTTTCTGGACACGCCGGTGAACACAAGACTTTTGAGATCCTCTCTCGAAGTTACTGGTGGCCTTCAATGAGGAGAGACGTCAAAGAGTTCATTGCTTCCTGTGAATTATGTTCGCAATTCAAATCCTCCCGCAGAACCCCAGCAGGGTTGCTGCGACCACTACCCATTCCGTCCAAACCATGGACCCATATTAGTATGGATTTCGTTACTGACTTACCACCTAGTAAGAACCATAACACTATTTGGGTCGTAGTGGACAGATTTTCGAAGATGGCTCATTTCATCCCTCTGTCTGGTTTGCCTTCCTCGTCTATTCTGGCTGAACATTTCATTAAAGAGATCTTCCGTATCCATGGATGTCCATCTGAGATTGTGTCTGATAGAGGAGTACAATTCGTGTCCAGATTCTGGCGAGCCCTTTGTAAAACCTTGGGCATACGATTAGCACTCTCATCTTCTTACCATCCACAATCCAATGGACAAACCGAACGTGTCAATCAAGATCTTGAGACTTTTATAAGGATATTTTCATCAGCCAATCAAGACAACTGGGTAGAGTTACTCCCTTGGGCTGAGTTCGCCCATAACAACATGTACCATGAGTCATCATCCAAAACTCCATTCTTTGTGGTCTACGGTCACCATCCGTCTTTTCCGGAATTTCCTGCCCTCCCGCCCACCCAAGTTCCTGCGGTGGAGACTGTTTGTCAGACCTTTAAAAATATCTGGTCTCAGGTTAGAACCTGTTTGAAGAAGACATCTGTCAAATATAAATCTTTCGCTGATAAGAAGAGGCGGGCTATTCCACCACTAAAAATTGGAGATCGTGTCTGGTTATCCACAAAAAATATTCGTTTGAAGGTTCCATCCATGAAATTCGCCCCTCGTTTTATTGGTCCATATAGGATCATTCAAGTTATCAATCCAGTATGTGTGAAACTCCTTCTTCCTAAGAGTCTTCGGATTTCTAATGCCTTCCATGTATCTTTGCTCAAACCTCTTATTATCAACCGTTTTTCAACTCCTCCCTCAGCTCCGCAGCCAGTTCAAGTCCATCAGGAGGAGGATTTTGAGATTACCGAGGTACTAGATGCAAAAATTTCGCGAGGAGTCCTCCACTTCCTCGTTCATTGGAAGGGCTTTGGTCCTGAGGAGCGCTCTTGGATCAAAGCTGAAGATCTTAATGCTCCTGCCCTTTTGAAGAAGTTTTACTCCAAAAATCCGGACAAGCCCGGTTCCAGGCGTTCTGTGCCCACCTTTAAAAGGGGGGGTACTGTCACTCACCGGACCGTGAGTGCCTCTTCCCGGACATTTAGGAACCGTGGCCGTCCATCATCCTGAGGGTCTGCTCATGCGCAGCCCTTTTCTATACTTCAGTGTATACCCCTTTAACTTAATTGGCAGATCAGGCAACCTCCCTATATTAAGCACCTGTGGTCACTACCACGTTGCCTGATCTTGGAGTCTCATTCCTCATGAGTCTCTGAAGGTGTTCCTGTATTACTTGTGTATTCAGTGCTGCTGATTCCTGTGGTTTCTAAACCACTTCTACTACTGTGGTTCCATACCACTTCTACCATCAACTTTATCATCATGACTGTTTGCTGATTCCTATCCGCTGCCTCCGTGCACTACAGTCTTCTACACCACTTCAACGTTATTTTATATCAATGTGACTGTTTGCTCATTGCTATCCGCTGCCTCCGTGCACTCCAGCTTTTACCTCACTCACCTGCTTCTCATCAAGTCTGTTTGCTGATTTCTATCCGCTGCCTCCGTGCACTACAGTCTCCTGCTTGCAACTCGCCTGTGTTCAACATCGTGACTGCCAGCTGTCTACTATCCGCTGCCTCTGTGCACTACAGTCTCCTGCTTGCAACTCGCCTGTGTTCAACATCGTGACTGCCAGCTGACTACTATCCGCTGCCTCTGTGCACTACAGTCTCCTGCTTGCAACTCGCCTGTGTTCAACATCGTGACTGCCAGCTGACTACTATCCGCTGCCTCTGTGCACTACAGTCTCCTGCTTGCAACTCGCCTGTGTTCATCATCGTGACTGCCAGCTGATTACTACCCGCTGCCTCCGTGCACTACACTCTCATCTCATCTTTGCTGTGACTTCCTCGAGACTGCCGCTTTTCATTACCATCTGCTACACTTCGTTATCTACAGCTCCTGCCCTGCGCTGCACTCCTGTTTCCCATCGCTGTTGGTTCCTGTGGTTGCTACTGGTTACCTCCGTGTGCCGCTGAGTCCTGCCGCTGTGGTCAACGCTATCGTCCATCTCCTGCTGATCCACTCTCCACGCCTTCACGTGTTCCACTGGTCTCTACCCTCCTGTCAGCATTGGATTTGTATCTCTTCTACTACCCTCTGCTGGATCATCTCCATTCTCCTGGGTTTCCTATGAGTCCAGTTCCACGTGTTGCTGACTCCTGTGGATTCGTGTCCCTGTCGGTCTACTCACCTGTGCGTTGCACCTGCTAGACCGCTGCTTCTCCTATCCAGGGACTTCCTATCCAGTCGGTCTCCAGCCGCTCAGGTACCGCTGCAATCCCATCTTACTGCTACTGCTGAACCACGGTATGCATACTTCTCATTGACTGTGCTGTGTATTGCATATCTTGCTGGACTGTGTTTGGTTCTCTCTGGAGTCTGCTATCCACTGAGTCTATTGCCATCATTGACTGTGTTATCATTGTGCTGGACTACTTCAAGAGACTTTCTAGATTGCAGACCTAATCAGTCATTTACATATATATATATCTATATTGTGCATATTACTGTGGATCGTGTATAAGGTGCCTGTGTATATCCTGTGTTGCAGTCTTCCCCCGTGCACCTCCTCACATATATATTCAGTGGTACAACTTGCTGATGTCAGACCACTGATCCCTGTTTCCGGTTTCACCTGTTCCATTATCCTCTCACATAGCAGTGGTACAACTTGCTACCGCAGACCACTGACTACCTGGATACCTCCACTTGGATTCCATTCCTTCACTCAGACAGCGGTACAACTTGCTACCCGCAGACCGCTGACTCTCATCACCTCCTTGTTTCTGTTGGACATTCCTCCTCACTATAGCAGTGGTACAACTTGCTATCGCAGACCACTGACTACCTTCACGTGTCCTTGTCCATACAGTTCCTTGTGTATCATTACCTCATTATTACCAGTGTTGCTAGTCATAGACTTTCCTGAGCATCTCATCGGCCATCATTTCATGTTCCGTGATCACCCAGCTACCAGAGTACCCTATTACCATCTACATTGCTCTGGTAAGCCTACCATCTGGTGATCCCTGGGTAAAGACTCCTAGTGCCCGTGACACACATACATAGGCAAACCGAGGGGGGGGGGGTTTCCTAGTGCCTGGAAACTCCCTCCAAGCCTGTGGCACTGTATAATTGAGGTGGCTGGACCCTGCCACCACTTCACACGGCTCTGCTTGAAAAGGGAGAGCTGTGTGCACCTAACAGTAGTGCACGGAGCATTGTTCATGTATATTATGGGGATAGGAAGAGTTGGAGAGCAGCCAAGCACTGTCTAAAACTATAGACATGCCCCCATGCATGCTGGTCACGCCCACTGGCGGCGTGGTGTGGAAACCCCCCTCTACACATCCTGCGTTAGCCCCTGATATATGCGAGTTTTATGCCCGTCTTCCCCGGTACTGTCTCTCTAGTCATAGGTAGCTGTTAGTGCCAGATACGTACAAGTCTACAATGGTGCATATGCTCTTTGTGGGTATGCGCAGTGCAAAGTTGATCAATGAACGCGATGTAAACTGGCGTAACTTCAATTCAGCATCAGACGCTGAGAAAACAATACCCAATGGGGAGAGAGATGTGATGTGCAGGAGAGACGTCAAGGAGATGTTTGAATAAAGATCCTTTATTGTTCCTACATAAAAGATGGTGTTCTGTCCATTATTCCTACATTGACAGACTGTACAGCTAAGACTGTGTCTGCAAAACCTGTTATTTATATGCAGGGGCACCTAGGAAAAGTTACACAGGCAGGTACTTGGAGAGACACACCTGTACCGCACCAGTGATCATGGGACTACACATATTACCTGCAAATTCTGATGCCATTACTTTAACATTCCTTAAGAAATCCCTAGAAGGCTATTTGATGAGTGAATCATCAAGTAAGTGTACAATACAGCTTAATAGGGCAGCATGGTGGCGTAGTGGTTAGCAATTCTGCCTTACAGCACTTGGGTCATGAGTTCAATTCCCGACCAAGGCCTTATCTGTGAGGAGTTTGTATGTTCTCCTGTTGTTTGCGTGGGTTTCCTCCGGGTGCTCCGGTTTCCTCCCACACGCCAAAAACATTTTGGTAGGTTAATTGACTACTAACAAAATTGACCCTAGTCTGTGTGCGTGTTAGGGAATTTAGACTGTAAGCTCCAATGGGGCAGGGACTGATATGATTGAGTTCTCTGTACAGCGCTGCAGAATTAGTGGTACTATATAAATAAATGCTGATGATGATTATGATGAATAGTAGGAGCTGTAAGATTTTAACTTCTAATAAATGATGATAAACATTTTTAGCACGCATTAATTTAAATTGTTATAACTGTGCTATTTCTTTAAATTTACTATATAAAAATGAGTGAATATATTTCTGAATTAAAGGACCAATATTAACGTATAAAGTCCAGAGATAAAGCATATGGTAAGAGTGGATTCTAACATGCATAAAAAGAAGAATTTTATAATGTAATTGGTCAATAAGGGGCATTTCCAGGGACAAACCGTTAAAACCTGGGACTATCCCTGGAAATAATTATGCTGCAATCCAATGGTGATCTCTCACAATAAATACTGAGTTAGTGATGGATAAATGTTATCAAAGCTGATATCCCAAGCTCGCCCTCTAGTGTTTGGTCTGGTGATTACACACTTGAACAGTGTTATATTTAGAGATGGTCACTGACCCCCGTGTTTTGGTTTTGGATTCGGTTTTGGATCTGGATTACCGTCGTGTTTTGGTTTTGGTTTTGGTTTTGCAAAACTGCCATTGCGTGTTTTGGTTTTGGTTTTGGTTTTGTTTGGTTTTGTTTTGCTATTTTTTTGGAAAATCCATGTTTTTGGACCTAAATTAACCCAATTTAGTGCTCCAACTGTTTTAGAGACAAGTAATCTAATTGTTGAGGTAATAAATCATCCAAAAAAACAGTTTAATTCTTCGTTGGTAGGCCTATTCTACACACAAAACAGATTGTCTTCCTCTCCATCTATGCATATTGGCAATGCAGCCATCGTCTTTGAATGTATATTACACCCTACACTTATAGTTAAATATGTAAAGAAATGGAAAAAGCCAGTTTGGTTTCTGTCTCTCAAGGCCCCCCTCCACTTGTATAAAATACCAAAAAATTCAGCCATTATAGACTGTACAATATTAATTGACATGGAGAAAGCCAGTTTGGTTTCTGTCTCTCTAGGCCCCCCTCCACTTGTATAAAATACTAAAAAATTCAGCCATTATAGACTGTACAATATTAATTGACATGGAGAAAGACAGTTTGGTTTCTGTCTCTCTAGGCCCCCCTCCACTTGTATAAAATACTAATAAATTCAGCCGTTATATACTGTACAATATAAATTGAAATGGACAAAGGCAGTTTGGTATCTGTCTGCATCAGATCCTCTCTCCACTAGGAGTAAAATAGAAAACTATTCAGCCGTTATATAATCTAGAATATAAATAGAAATTGAGAAAGGCAATTTGGTATCTGTCTGCATCATAATCATCAACATGATCATTAGCGCCCTCGTCGCCTACACAAATCTCCCCCTCATCCTCTTCTAATTCCAAAGTGGCATCCTCAATTTGGGTATCACCGGCTACACTCGGGCTATTAAGGCACACATCAGCAGAATGCTCACGATTAGACATCCCACTGTTGGATGGACTCTCCACAGGGATTGTTGTCATTTGTGAATCAGAGCAAATATTCTCCTGTAATGCCTCACTGTTATCTTGCAGCTCGGCTTTGACGCGTAACAGTAGTTGTGCACCAATTGTAGGCTGGGTAACTTTTTGGGATCTGCCACTAATAGCCAAAGGTGAAGGCCTCATTCTCTCTTTGCCACTGCGTGTGTAGAATGGCATGCTTGCAATTTTTTTTTTATCGTCACTTAACTTTTGCTCAGTTACACTTCTTTTTCGCTTCAATACAGTAAATTTTTTTTTGGTTTTTGTTTTTTGCACTAATTTGAAAACACTCTGTTGTTTGACATCGCCTTGGCCAGATGACGTACTGGGAACACTAACATCAGGACTGGTGACAGAACCTGGTTGCTCATTCAGATCATATGTGGACTGCTTTGAATCCATTCTGAGCGCAAACCACTGGGGAGTGCTAAAAATTATTTAGTAGATACTGCTGACAGATATGACTTTTGACAGCCAGAAATATTAATGCACAATTAGGGAGGACACCCCAAAAGCACTGAGGAGTGCTAAAAATTATTTAGTAGATACTGCTGACAGATATGACTTTTGACAGCCAGAAATATTAATGCACAATTAGGGAGGACACCCCAACAGCACTGAGGAGTGCTAAAAATTATTTAGTAGATACTGCTGACAGATATGACTTTTGACAGCCAGAAATATTAATGCACAATTAGGGAGGACACCCCAAAAGCACTGAGGAGTGCTAAAAATTATTTAGTAGATACTGCTGACAGATATGACTTTTGACAGCCAGAAATATTTATGCACAATTATGGGGGACACCCCAAAAGCGCTGGGGAGTGCCAAATATGAAGAAAAAAATAATAAACCTCTATCCTCCTCTCTGCACTAGCGATTTTGGTTAGAGCAATTGCAAGAACAATATTGTATTCTCTGTCCCTGCTCTAATTAGCCTATGACTACACCCTGCTCTCTCCCTCTGTCAAATGGCGATGGATTGCTGTGGAGGCGGGTATTTATAAAGTTGAAGTATCGCGAGAACCGAGCCCCGAGATCCGACGACGTCACAATGACGTTCGGCCTCGATTTGGATTCGGAATGGGCGGGAGAGTACCGAGCTGCTCAGCTCGGTACTCGGATACCCAAAGTTCGGGTGGGTTCGGTTCTCGGAGAACCGGACCCGCCCATCTCTAGTTATATTCCAACTGAAAGTAGATACAGTAGTATTATTGGGTGTAAAGCCTATTTCATGTACAGCTGTTACTGTCCTGATCTGCCGTGAAGCCATGTAAGCAGCAATCATTGTCTCCCTTAATAAGTGCTCTTCACAAAAACCCATAGGTAAAAATATACTAATTAGATACATTGATCACGGCTGATTATCCCAGTTTTCACAAATAATCCTATTTTTAATTGTTTGATTTTTAAGGTGCACAACAAATATACCAGAAGGGCACCTGTATTTTTTAAGCAGAGGTTGTTAATTTGTGGTTCTCCGACTATTACTGAACTACAATTCTCAGCATGCCCTGCTGGCTTGTGGTCCTCAGGATACTACAAGTTATAACATGGAACAAGTATTTGTAGAACAAGTGAAAGAGCCACAGGTTGTCCGTGCCTTTTTAAAGGAACAGTAGCTCTTACAAATTAATATTGCTTTTAATGATTAATATACATATTTATGGTAGTTTGATATTAGGTGACACCTCTGGACCACCACTGAATGCACATACTATTTAAATGAATATTATATTTTCCAATATGGGAGAAAACGCCAATTTACATTATGACAGAGGTAACATCTGTTTTTAAATCAATTCCTTATTTTTTCTTGTTAGCAGATGCTGCAGCCTGTGGCAGCTGTCTCCCTCTGTCCCATTATAGAACAACCCCTGTATGTCCAGTCCCTGAATATAATGTAAGACATGGCTCAAATTATGATATTATATTACTAACTTTGTTGTAGAAATAGCAGCACATTCTAACTGCAATTGTCTGCTTAAATTACTTCTTTACCTTACTTACAATATACTTTTAATTTATGACTAATTTTATGCTTGTATAGACCAACAGGTTAAATGAGCTCTAATACCAACAAATTGCTAAAAAGATCCTGACTTTGTGCAGTTATTAATTAGATACCTATAATCTTACTGTTCCTAACATACAATAAACTATTGCACTAAAAAGTAAAATAAAATATTTTTCCACCTATCCAGAATGTTTTCTAAGACAAACAACAATTTGCTTTTTAAGGGCACCAGAAAAAGTAGTGAGTAATGTACTACTAGCTAACCTACATGAGCAGTAGTAAAACATAGGACTATTCTGCAGATGGTGTGATGATCACCGCTAATTACCCTGTACCCCAGCTACATACTTGGCTGCATATAAGATATAACGCACACAAGAAATACTCTGTATATACAAGCTGGAGCATGTGCTAAGAACATACTATCCTGAAACACACAGCCCCCAGCACCGGCTTACACAAGAGTCAAACAATGCCAAAATTGTGTGATTTGTCTCCTTATGGCATCAAGGCACTGACCCAGATGTAATATAACTTATATTGTACTTTACTGTAACTCTTATAGTAGCAACTCCCACAATGCTGTGAGAGTTATTAAATACAAATCTGTTTCAGCATGAAGAATACTTTTCTTTTCCATTAGTTTATTTTGGAGTGAGGATTCCTTGTATCTTTCCTTCACTAGCAGCATAGTTAAAGTCACTTCAAGGCTACACTGAAACTCCCATGGCACATACTGGAAATAATATCACTTTGTAAGGGTATTTCTCTGTATCTCTAGCTGAATATCTACATCTATCTATCTATCTATCTATCTACCTATCTAATATCTATCTATCTATCTATCTATCTATCTATCTAATAACTTATCTATCTATCTATCTATCTATCTATCTATCTATCTCATATCTATCTATCTATATATCTAATATCTATCTATCTATCTATCTAATAACTTATCTATCTATCTATCTATCTATATATCTCATATCTATCTATCTATCTATCTATCTATCTATCTATCTCATACCTATCTATCTCATATCTATCTATCTATCTATCTATCTATCTATCTATCTATCTATCTCATACCTATCTATCTCATATCTATCTATCTATCTATCTATCTATCTAATATCTATCTATCTATCTATCTAATAACTTATCTATCTATCTATCTATCTAATATCTATCTATCTATCTACCCATCTAATATTTATTAATCTATCTATCTAATAACTTATCTATCTATCTATCTATCTATCTATCTATCTAATATCTATCTATCTAATATCTATCTATCTATCTATATATCTAATATCTATCTATATATCTATCTATCTAATAACTTATCTATCTATCTAATAACTTATCTATCTATCTATTTATCTATCTATCTATCTCATACCTATCTATCTCATATCTATCTATCTATCTATCTATCTATCTATCTCATATCTATCTATCTATCTATCTATCTATCTCATAACTATCTCATATCTATCTATCTATCTAACTCTTATCACTGAATCAACACAGTATGATTCCCCAGTTCCTTTCAAACCCACCTCTCCATCTCTCAGTGTTCCATTCTACAAAACTCTCTATATCCAGCTACACATTCAAGTCTGTTAACTGCAACATCAAATCTAAAGTGATTATGTATTTCTATCAAGATGGTATTAAACAACTTTACAGTACTCTGCTGCAAATATAGCGTGAGATACTAGCTACTGTTTTAAGTGCTATTGTATTAATTCTGAAAAAAAAGAAATTGCATTTTGATATCTAATATTATAGAATAATTAGTATTACATTTACCCTAAGTCCAACAATTGAAATTTGGGTTCCTCCCATACTTGCACAACACCTCTTCTCCATCAATGTCAATGGGAAAAAAATTGTGACTGGTAAATACTGAACATAAAAAAGTAAATAAAATTAATTAAAAGCACTTCTGATCTGCCTTATAAACAGCGCTGCCTTATGCAGGTGACTAGTTTACTTTAAGGAAAGGAGAGCCCTGGGGATAATGTCAATCAAACACAACATAGCATTAAATGCAATTTACTAAAGTGAACTTTTTTTTTTAATAATCTGTGAAAATAAAGAACTGCTTAAAGCTATGCTCTTACCCACTCTCTGTTCCTGGTAAGAGCCATACTCAACGTCCTCCTTCTCCTCCGGGTAATAATCTTGCTTTGAGGCATACTGCATTTTATCTTCATCTTCCATGTTATATTTTTTAAAGTTTTTGATCATTTTCATGATAAAATTGAGCAGGTTCTTGTCAGTGAGGTTGCTGGAGTCAGTCCTATCTTTGCAGTATCCAGATGAGAGCAGTAAAAGCAATATAGCCAGCATTGCTGAGTACATGATATCTCTCATATCTCATCCAACACGGTCAGTGGATCTCCCCAGCTTTCTCTGATGTTGCTTGTAGTGGGGAAAAAACACAAAAGTGCACATGTATCAGTATAATTACACCAGCTACTGAATAAAGTCACACTGCACTGGCAGGATACCTCCAGTCTGAAGTCACCCTCATACCACTTTTCCTACGCGCTTTGCTCACATTTCCTAAACACTATCATGCATGTCTTTGTACACACGGCGATGATCTCCACTTTCAACAGTCACGACTAATTCATGAAACAGGAAACAGAGCAAACACAGAAAGTACATCTAGAGTTTATCTGGCACAACACATCACACAAGAGCAGAAGTGACACAAAACACCTGTAAAGCAGAAAGCTGTCAGCAATCTTACCTGCTCTGTAGCTTACACTGTATATAAGATCCTGGTGCCCCTGGTGCAGATAATAAATCAGATTCCTGTTGGGTGCTTAGAGGGGGAGAAGTTTGCAGATGCCCAGCAGCTCTTTTCAGTCACTATGAACCATGCCAGTCCTACAGATGACTCTTATATAGAGTTTAGGTTGCCCATGCGGTGGCTGGATCTGATAATATCGAATTGAATGTGGGAGGAAACAATAAAAGTCAACTTGTTAGTGTAGAAGAGTGAGACGGTTCCTCAGCAAGGCAGGCAGCTCACTCACTTCTTATGCTTTCTTGTAGCAGACGTAGATGTCCCTGGTGGCTCATTTCATGCACTGGTCTTTAATTAGCAATCCCCAGGAAAATCCATTGCTGTATTCCCGACCATCACACCTCTAGTATAGGAAAATCCAGGCAAGACTACTTCTCCTTTATCAGAGTTATCATTTTACACAGCCTTACCAGCAGCAACTTTTGTAATGATCTTCAAAGGAGAATATTACTGGAACCCATTAAAGGGGTCATCCTAATTCTCACATCGCCATAATATCCTGTTTTGTGTTTTTTTTCTTCATTTCAGGAGAAGCATTAGCCTAATGCTGCTGATTGCTGCTTCAGTAAGTGCAGTGATGAGCAGGTTTCAGATACAAGGTACACAGCACTGCACACAGATCTGGTCACACTGCAGGGTGTCAGGGGCAGAGAGCCCCCCCCCCCCTGTCAGGGCAACTTGAAGGATGCAGAAATCTGATCTGCTTCAACTCTCCTATTTGCTTTAACCTCTGTGTGTATTTACCACTCCCAGCAAAGAGTAAATATAACGTTGGATCGCTGTTTGTCTGGATCTGAAGAAAAGGGAACAGAAAAAAAAATAGAAACCAAATCAGGGCAAAACTTGAAGGGGACTCAGTGCAATTCTTGTATTACTCAAATACAATAGTTATACCGGAGATCAAAGATCGGGTCTCTGAGTGACACTTGCTGTGCTACAGGTACTGCTTGTACTCTGACGCCATGCAGTGGTGACCAGCGGAACTGCATGCATATTCCATATAATCATTTTATTAAGTGTGTAGTAAATGATTGCACAGTGTGGGATGGGGCATAAAGGGCCCACCGGTGAAACCAGTGTTAGGGGTCTACATAATAGCATGCGTTGTCACACCGCTGGAGAGGACCTCGGCAGTACATAGGGAGGATGTGACCAACTTGTGCAGGGCAAGACTTGTGCTTATCAGCACTTAAAGGAAAAATATACAGAACCATTACTGATTATCAGTGAGGTATGTAATATGATGTACCAGCAAAAAAAAAGAAAAAAGAAACGACTTAAGTGGCCTCATGTTGGCAGAGTCAATACCTCTAACAGCTCTAGGGTTATTGTAGCTACGGCCCTAACTGTGTGGGGTTTATGTGTCCTCTCATTGTTTGTGTGAGTTTCCTCTGGTTGCTTCTGTTTCCTTCCACACTCAGAAAATGTGTTTGTAGGTTAATTGGCTTCGAAAATGAACCCAAGTACTTATGAATATGTATATATGGATTACACATACACCGATCAGCCAAAACATTAAAACAACCTTCCTAATATTGTGTAGGTCCACCTCATGTCGACAATACAGCTCTGACCGGTCGAGGCATGGACTCCACAAGACCTCTGACGGTGTCCTGTGGTATCTGGCACCAAGATGTTAGCAGAAGATCCTTTGGGGGAAATTCAATTCCACCCACAATACTGCTGCGGTAAGTGTATTACCGTTAATATGGTAAATTTAACTCAGCCTTCTACTCGCGGCTCAGGGAGCCGTGAGCAAAATGCTGGCGGTGAAATTACCGTATTAATGGCAATTACGCGCACTATTACTGTAATATCGGTAATAGTACGCAAGCCGCATTATTTATGACAGTAACGCAGCCAATTGAATTCCCCCCTTTAAGTCCTGTAAGTTGCGAGATGAGGCCTCCGTGGCTCGAACTTGTTTTTCCAGTACATCCCAGAGATGCTCGATCAGATTGAGATCTGCGGAATTTGGAGGCCAAGTCAACACCTTGAACTCTTTGGTATGTTCCTAAAATTACTCCTGAACAATTGTTGCAGTGTGTTAAGGTGCAATCTCCTGGGAGTACCGTTGCCATGAAGGGGTGTACTTGGTCTGCAACAATGTCTAGGTAGGTGGTACATGTCAAAGTAACGTCCACATGAATGTGAGAACCTGAAGGTTTCCCAGCAGAACATTGCCCAGATCATCATCTCACTGTCCGCTTGCCTTCTTTCCTTAGTGCATCCTGGTGCCATCTCTTCCCAGGAAAACGACACACACGTTCCTGGCCGTCCACTTGATGTAAAAGAAAATGTGATTCATCAGACCAGATGAATCACATCTTCCATTACTCCATGGTCCAGTTCTGGCACTCACATGCCCATTGTAGGTGCTTTCGGTGGTGGACAGGGGTCAGCATGGGCACTCTGACTGGTCCGCGGCTATACAGCCCCATACACAGCAAGCTGCTGCGATGCACTGTGTGGAACAATAGATCTCAAACAAAAAAAAAATTCTTATAAAAAGACTGGTCAGTAGGGCGCTCCTGAGAATGTGCTGCCTAGTACATATAAAGAGGATCCACTTTCCTCTAACAAAATGTAACAGAAAAAACAGATTTATACGTACATCTGGCGCTCACTCTGTAGCACTTCAGGATGTAGATGACATCTCTAAAGTTATAGATTCTCGGAAGCAAATCTTCTTATATGTCAAATGCCTTTGGGTCTGAAGCTGAAACTCATATGTGCTTTGTGTTATGAATTTTAGCTTCAGACCCAAAGCCATTTGACATATAAGAAGATTTGCTTCAGAGAATCTATAACTTTAGAGGTGTCATCTACATCCTGAAGTGCTACAGAGTGAGCGCTAGATGTACGTATAAATCTGTTTTTTCTGTTGTGATGCCCTGTGTGTTGTGACATATATCTATCATAGCCAGCATTAACTTTTTCAGCAATTTGTGCTGCAGTAGCTGTTCTGTGGGATTGGACCAGACGGGCTAGCCTTCGCTCCCCATGCACATCTATGAACTTTGGATGTCCATAACCCTGTCGCCAGTTCACAGAATGTCCTTCCTTGGACCACTTTTGGTAGGTACTAACCACTACATATCGGGAACACCCCACAAGACCTGCCATTTTGGATATGCCCTCACCCAGTCACTTAGCCCTCACAATTTGGGCCTGGTCAAAGTCACTCAGATCCTTACATTTGCCCATTTTTCCTGCATCCAACACATCAAATTGAAGAACTGTTCTCTTGCTGCCTAATATATCCTACCCCTTGACAGGTACCATTGTAACAATATAATCAATGTTATTCACCTCACTTGTCAGTGGTTTTACCGTTGCAGACCAGGTACACCCCCTCATGGTGACGGTATTCCCTGCTGCCATTGGTCTCTTTCAGCAGGATAATGTGTCCTGCACAATGCAAAAAGTATTCAGGAATGGTTTAAGGAACATGACAAAGAGTTCATGGTGTTGACTTGTCCTTCATATTCCTCAGATCTTAACCCGATTGAGCATCTGCTCCGCTTCTAGTGTAGGACAGGCTCATGTCCAGCAGGGGGCATACCGGGTCCACCCAGCCAAGGGATGTAGCTGTTAACATGCAGACTCCATCCTTCATACCAGTGATCTGCAGTAGCGGTGGCCAGGCCCCATATCAATGTACACCTAAACGATACGCATGATTGTGACCCTGGCTGCTTTCCTGCTGTTTCACAATGGGTGCCGGGGATCCACAAGTAAAAGGGAACGTTTAGAGTCACCTTAGACTGTACACTGTACACTTGGACTGAATAAACATAATTATTTTAATTACAATACTATGCAGTGCATTGACTGCTGGCCAAAGCTCACAAATTCACAAATTTTCAATGCGTTACAAATCAAAGAAATGTTTTTAGCCTGCAGTCAGATCACTGAGAAGGGCTGTAATAACTAGAACACGTTGTTTCAATGGACACCATTGTCCCTGCCAATCACTGCTGCACAAGCAGGTCCATGTTTTCACCACTTAATACTAGCTGTAGTTGTAATTTGTTTTCCTTTCCAGGCTCCGCTTCAGTTTCACTGTGGAAGGTCCAGAGTCTCTGCTCACCCTCTTTCTGTATAGTGAGGCATTGGAGTGCACAGGCAGTGGGGCCCAACTTAGATACCCTGCTGGGCCACTCAGAGCGTGACTAGGCTTATGTGCATGAGTGATTGTCAGAGGTTCTGCAAGAATGACTAACTCCCTTTTTTTTTTTGTTACAAAAATGACTCCCCAAATAATTAAAGGTTTAACTATAAGCAAATGTGTTTTTTTTTTTTTGCTAAGCATCACCATTAAATACTTTGTGGCTCTTGCTTTGGCCACCTGTCCAAAACAACAAAAAGCAGGATTCTACACATAGGTTTACAGCAAAAATCTGCACTTGAAAATGATGATGCCCCTGCAAGGGTAGTGATAACCCCCTAACTCCGGAATTCTTAATGCTTTCTGTAGTGTAGAGTGTTATTGTCTTGTGATCAACAAATCATAACTACTAAGATGCCAGGAGACTCCTCTCTTTCAAATGAGGGTACCCCTGAGTTTATTAACGTCAGGATGGGGGAGAGCTTTCTCTTTCCTGGGGTAAATGTATCAAGCTGAGAGTTTCCCGGCAGGTTTGAAAACTGGAGATGTTGCCTATAGCACCCAATCAGATTCTAGCTGTAATTTTGTAGGATGTACTAAATAAATGACAGCTAGAATCTGATTGGTTTTTCAAACCCGCTGGGAAACTCAGCTTGATACATTTACCCCCTGGACTCCTTAATGATTTCTGTAGTGTATGGTGTTATTTTCTGGTGATCACACATGATTACCAGACAATAACTTCTAAAGGGGCAGATTCTTTGAATGAGGGGAGTGCCCATTGTGTGTGTAGGTGCCAGGATGAGTGAGATATGGCACTTTTAGCGCCCACCCCCATGCCCTGCACTACAAAATATTTTCTATACCCCTTTTTAAATCCCTACCTCTTCTTCTGGACCACACTGATAGGAAATACTGTTGGGGGAAAGGTACTTATTGTTCTATGTTCTTTGAAGCCTACCAGATCTAAGGTTGAGTGGGACTTGCTCTCAGCACTTTAGAGGTATATGTGGAGGACAAGCCCCAGTCATCCTTAGCACTGAAGAGATTTAATCACTCAGTTGCTAATTACTGAGATGAGCAATCTGAGGCCTTTTCATTCAAATCAGCAAAAATAGCTGACGAATTCCCCACATTTGGCCAGTTTGAATGGGTTGAGGCCAATCTCCTTACTTACCACAGAATATAAAATTATTATGCAAATATTAACAGAAATGGAACATAAATTACCTTCTGCTGTATATGGTGAACAGATGGGGTTTACATGGGGGAGAATTTATACTAACACTAGAAAGTCAAATATTCAATATCTTCAGAATGCCAACTCCTCAGATACTAAACTGATCATTAATCTTGATGCATAAAAGTCCTTTGATCTCATTTCCTGGTATCAACACTAACTAAATCTGGCTTTCCAGATCTATTTTATATCACTGTTATACACTTTGGGCTTCATTGACAGTTAGGTGTAATTCTGGTTAAAGTGCCTGAGTCATTAAAGACAACAAAGGAAACATAAAAAAGTAAATTTGCACCTTGGCAAAACCATGTTGCATTGGAGGGGGAGGCAAATTTAAAATGTGATGGCAAACTTATAATTGGGGTAAAAATAAAGCTAT
This sequence comes from Mixophyes fleayi, assembly GCF_038048845.1. Taxonomy (NCBI): domain Eukaryota; kingdom Metazoa; phylum Chordata; class Amphibia; order Anura; family Limnodynastidae; genus Mixophyes; species Mixophyes fleayi. The sequence continues at coordinate 56,089,195 of NC_134404.1, read as the reverse complement.
CAAGTAAGTATGTGCTACATGGAAAAGCAGCAAGTAGTTAACTTGTATGCAAAGTAATAAACTAATTTGCACCCCTTGTATTGTAACATGGTTTGTCCGGGAGAACATTTACTCCTTTATTTGCCTTACTTTCCTTAATGACTCAGGACCAAAGTGTGCAAATTTGCACCTGGGCAAAACCATGTTGCGCTACAAGGGATACAAATGCATTATATTTGCATGCAGGGGAAACTCTGCTTGTGCACATAGCACATACATACTGGACATCTTTATTTTTACACTGCGATTTAGCGTTGAGCTAGGTTTGCACCCCTTCCCAAGTCTAGATCTATCCACGCATTTTTAAATTTTGCACCTTGGTGTTGCCAAGGTGCAAAATTGCACATCCTACCTGAATTTATTTCTAACTGTGAATGAGATTCCCTGTATTGTATTTTATGCCTATGAACGTTTTAATGATTCAGAGATTCACCCAACAAGGCTGTGCCATTTCACCCATGTTGGTAACATTACCCCTGGAGCTTCTGGTCATTGCTTTGTGAGCAGATTTTCATGTCATTCTGGTGGTGGTTCAGGAAAAAATTTCTTTTTGCAGATGACGTGTTCCTGATTATTTAAAATCCAGAGATCATGTACGTTATGTCCACATCCAGCTTTTTCCTGAGCTATAGGATACATTTTAATTAATCAGAGCCTATCACCACAACAGGTCCTCTCCTTCTTCTCACAGTTTAAGATGGCTTCTGTCAGGATCAAATACTTTACAGTAATGGAAGGTGCTCAATCAATTTATTGATTGTTCCTTTATGGATAACCCCACCCTTTCAAGCATCTGCTGTGAACCCATAATTTGATTGAGCAACTGTATTGTTGTTTGAGAGGCATGTTGGTGTCAGTAGCTGATGGGAAGTGCTGGTGCTGTATTGGCATTTGGAGGAGCCTGGGGTACCTTTTGTTAAGTTAGTGCACAATTTAAAAAAGCATATATATATATATATATATATATATATGACCCAATATAGGGACTCTCATTGTTTAGAGTTAGGACCACCCTATTAGCAGAAGCGCCTTGTTAGGATGGGTGGCTTATCATACATTTGCAAATGTGTGTAACTGAGACTTCTGCATTTTATGTATAAGTAGTATAGCAGCTCATTTACTGGTTAATAGCAGTGTGCTGGGGGAGTTTTCTGTGTAATTGTTCCTTTTAGGATCAAATACTGTTTCATTGTCATCCCTTACTCATTGGATGTTTTTTTACTAATGTACCTATATCTTAATCCTCTCGGATATCTTTAAGTCACTTGATAATTAGAACATTTTACCCCATTCCCCTCTATGAAGGAATTCATCTATTAAATCAGTAACTCCCCCCTTGCTTAGATATCCAATGCAAATCATCTCCATCAATCTGACTTGGATGCACACAAATGTCCTAGATAATGTATGGGGTCTATCTGGAGTGACAACACAAACAGAACTGACGTTGGTAAGCTCACTCACAACAAATACACAGAGACATAGGAACCCCTGATATAAAAGCTTAGAACAAATTGCTGGCTAGTTAAATGACCAAGATATCATCAATAACTCACATATATATTATATATGATATAAATATAATGAAAGAATTATCAGCTGCATAGATACACGCTTGAAGTCTGTTAATATAGTATACAAAGACCCGTTGCAATGGAAACATATTAAAGAAGGAGCAAAATGATAAATGTAGCACAACCAAATCCATTACCTTTGGTAATGCTGCAATATTTTGCTATTTTGTGATACATTAATTTTCTAAATAATACCATTTAAATGTAGGATTTAACATTTTTACAGCTTTATTATCACGTGATCTTTAGGAATGGACCCCTATATTACATTCTTCTGATCTTATTCCAATCCTATTGCCATGTAAAAATGAGTGCACATGCTCACAATTTTATGGCATGAAATAAAACCAGGTAAAATAGTAAATACAATAACATCCATATATTTGATGGCACAGATCGGACACTTAAATATTAAATATGGGATTGCACCAAACTTGATCCCACATATGAGGCCAGTCTTCAACAGTACTGTGAATGGGGAAATCTTCCACCCAGACACAAGAAGAGCAAAAATAATTACTATTCCGAAACAGAGGGAGGGACCTAAAAACTCAAAGAATTTTTCTATTAAGACAGATCTCAAGGGCTGAAATTTGAGGTAATAGGCTGAATGGCCTGCTCCCCAATCTAATTCACCCAGACCAGGTGGGCTTTGTTATGTCCTGACAGGCACTTGATAATACCAGATGTACCATTGATATTATCCCCTGCATCAACTAAAATAAAATCCCCTCACTGGTAGTATCTTTGAATGCCTTCTATAGGGTCTCCTGGCCATTTATGGCCCAGGCACTAACACTATGGCTTCAAAGGCAAATTCTCACACACAATTAGAGCCTTATACCATAACCTCCACCACAACAGTCTTCACTAACAGCCTGACATCTAGCTCCTGACAGGTGCCCCTGTTCCCCTTGATAATTGCCATATTCATCAAGCCCTTCACCATCACAATTACCGTATATACTCGAGTATAAGCCGACCCGAATATAAGCCGAGGACCACAAAAAACTGGGAAAACATATTGACTCTAGTATAAACCGAGGGGGGGCTTTTTCAGCATAAAAAATGCGCTGAAAAACGCAGCTTATACACAAGTATATACTGGATTATAAGCCGAGCCGAATATAAGCCGAGTAACACAAAAAACTGGGAAAACTTATTGACTCGAGTATAAGCTGAGGGGGGGCTTTTTCAGCATAAAAAAATGTGCTAAAAAACTCGGCTTATACACGAGTATATATCGTAGCTCTAATCTGGACATCTCCAGAATTTTAGTTAACAAATCTTAACACCAAATTGCCTTCTTTGCTGATGATGTCCAACTGACCTGTACCAAGCCACTCATTTCTCTTTCCAACCTATTTAGGGAATTGGCCGCGTTTAGCACTGTCTAGCTATTAGATTAATAATGGTAAATCCGAAGCGCTACCTTTTCACCTATCTGACCACCTGAAAAACTCCTAAAATTGAAATTAACACCCTCCAAATTTCATGTCACAAAGTAATTTGTAATCACACAAAATCAGACTACAAAGCAAGGTTTCGGGCTGCTACTGCACACACGTCTGAGCCAATTATTCACTTGGCACACCACATCAAACATAAAATGTTGGGCTGATTTGGAAAATGAACTAGTGGGTGGGAACACATTGGAATTCATCCCATGGCTTATGAAACAACACTCATCTATCCCAACTGTAGTGCTGACACTGTGTTAGGTTTCCCAGCATGAAAACCACAGCGAATAGTTGTAAATGCAAAGTGTCTTTATTTTGTCATGTAGGTTATAACCAAATTCAGTCAATGGTAATACAGCTATCACAAGTTAATGGGTACAACAGGTAATTCTGGTAAGATATATTTGCAGATAAAAACAAAAGCACTTTATAACGCTGGTTAAATATATTGCAGACAGGAACAAAGTTCTTGATAACGATTGTTAGATATATTGTACACAGGAAAAAAATTACTTGATCACGCTGGTTACTAGGATTAGCAGATGAGCTAGAGACCAGGCACAATAGGATGATCCACAGGAGAACCAGACAAGAGGAAGGTCAGGGAAGCCAGGGTCAGAAATTGGTAGACCCACAACAATAATAGCCAGCAGTCAGGAGCAATGTCAAACATAGCCGGTGTCTGGGTTAAAAACAAAGGTGCAAAACGGTGGAGCAAACAGGAGTCAGTTAATCAGATCACAGAAGTTACTTAGAAAGACTAGCAGCAGAGACAAACGAACTGGCAATATTATGTAGGAAAAGGCAGACTTAAAAAGGACAGATGCAGGTGATCAAGACACATGTTACCCATTTGTTGTTCTGCAAAATACTGCGCGTAACTGGGAGAAAGCAAGAAGTAGTCAACCACCTTTGGTTTATATCCAAAGGGGATTATATCACCATTCCAAAATATCCACTAAAATGACACTTGCAACCCAAACACAGCTTAAACTATCAAATGGACAGTTATACATCTCTTTGCCCGCCTACCTGTTCCCCTCTACCATTCCATATCTCCTCCTTATCCTCCCCCATCTATTCCCTTTTTATACAATATTAAAAACAAAATAAATCAAGCAGTATACTAAACATGTCAGTACAACATTCTTCTTTCTCATAATTTATTTGTGCACAATGATATATAAACAATATCTTCAATATAGTCTATTTGTTTTGTACTGATTACTTCATAAATAAATAAAATATGAGAGGCTGAAACCTAAGGAGCTGTGGATCGTAGGATGTTAGGCTCACTCAGTCGCTCAGGGTGATGAATCTTACTATATATGTATTTATAAATATCTTATAATCTATAAGTTATAATGATGATATCATCCCCCACACTCACTACTCTGCTCCCCTCCATACTATAATCATATTTTGATATATTATTTTTTATTATGCCTAATCTACTAGGGCCTGATTCATTAAGGATCTTAACTTGAAAAACTCCTTATTTCAGTCTCCTGGACAAAACCATGTTACAATGCAAGGGGTGAAAATTAGTTTTCTGTTTTGCACATAAGTTAAATACTGACTGTTTTTTCATGTAGCACACAAATATCAACTTTAAATTTCAGTGTAAAAATAAGCTATCAAGTATTTGTGTGCTACATGACAAAACAGTCAGTATTTAACTTATGTGCAAAACAGAATACTAATTTGCACCCCTTGCATTGTAACATAGTTTTGTCCAGGAGACTGAAATAATAATAATTCTTAAGTTACCATGTGCATGTGCCGTTAGGAGGAAGGGCCAGATTTTATTACTGTATTGTCACAACGCTCTATATTTGATTGTTACATACAGTATGTGTACCTGTTGGTGGCCTGATGCCCTCAATAAATGGTGATATCAGTCAGGATTACATTACATGTAACACTACTAAGAGCTATAGAAGGAATATATGGTCTATTACATTGCAAAAAATACACCTTTATTAAGAATCCTTTTATTCGTCCCAGATTATTGAAATCTGTAAATTTAATGGGAAAATCAGGAGCAGAACATTGTCTCCTATTTGAAATGACTCATGTTGGAATTATGTATTTGCATCAAAGCAAACATGCATCGATAATATATTATTTATGTCAGTCTTATGTTACAACGCAGTGTTTGGGTATTTTTGGAATCAATGGTCACAAAGGTACTTAAAAGATTGGGGGAGAGGTGAAATGCTTCAAGCATCTGCAAGAAAACACTTCTTTTGTAACAATTGTGTATGAGCCCCAAATGAGCCCAGTGATTGGGGGTGGTTTGAATTAATAACAGTGCAGGGAGGGTTGGCAGACAATGGCATAAGTGAAGGGGAGAGCTATTTCAAGGGTTTGCTGGTGATATACTAAGGGCAAAGGAGGCAGGATTAATTATATTGTCAGTGTAGTTGGAGCTGGCCATATGTACTACAAAGTGATCTGAGAATGTGACAAGTGCAAGTTAGAAAGCAGGCAATGGTATCAATGCAAGAACCACTAAAGTATCACCAGAGCTGGAATAAGGCTCTGGGGGACCAGGGGAACTTAAGGCAAGGGAGGGGGGTTTATCATTTTAGATACATTTTAGACAAATACAGAGGGAAAATTGTGTGCACTGCTGTTATGTGCACACAGCTCTGACTTCATGAGTGTGAAGCGGGACATACCTCCCAACTGTCCTTGCAGTCAGACCAAATCCTGACTAAATGAGACAGTCACCAAAATCCGGGACTGCCCAGTTGGCAGACTGTCCTGCTCTCCCCTACCTGCTCTTGTCACTTTCACCATCTGTGGCTGCTGATTTCTTTAGATCAGTTGCTGCTTGTCTGGATCCTGGAATGTTTGATAAATAGATCTATTTCCCTCCAACCAGCCCTGCCAAAAAATTAATTGTATGCACATTTAATAAATAGACCTATTTCCCTCTAACCAACCCAACATTAAAGTAATATTATTCCCATTTATTAAGTAAAACTATTTTCCTCCCTCCAAATAGCCAAAGCAATAAATTAATAGCCTTTACGTTTAAATTAACCTTTCCCCACAACCATCCCCGGCATTAAATAATTAATATTCACATTTAATAAATAGCCCTCCTCCCTAAAGTCAGACCCACATTCAATTAATAGCCCCAAACCAACACAGCATTAAATTAAAAGTCATGTCACCTCATCTTAAATTAATAGACCCCAGTATTAAATTAAATAGCCCCACCAATAAATTAAATTAACCTATCATCACCCCACAAATAAAATAGCACCCAATAAATAATTAGCCTCCACCTAAACTCCACTATTAAATTAATAACCTACCTCCCACCCATGTACTATTAGGACAGCCCCCTCCCTTCCCTCATATAAGACAATATATTAAGAACCTCCCATTCCCCCACACATTATAGCAGCCCCCCGCCCTCCTTCACACATTATAGTAGCCCCCGCCCTCCTTCATGCATTGTATTAGCCCACATACCCTCCTTCATGCATTATAGTAGCCCGCCCTCCTTCATGCATTGTATTAGCCCACCTACCCTCCTTCATGCATTATAGTAGCCCCCCTCCTTCATGCATTGTATTAGCCCACCTACCCTCCTTCATGCATTATAGTAGCCCCCTCCTTCATGCATTGTATTAGCCCACCTACCCTCCTTCATGCATTATAGTAGCCCCCCTCCTTCATGCATTGTATTAGCCCACCTACCCTCCTTCATGCATTATAGTAGCCCCCCCTCCTTCATGCATTGTATTAGCCCACCTACCCTCCTTCATGCATTATAGTAGCCCCCCCTCCTTCATGCATTGTATTAGCCCCCCGCCCTCCTTCATGCATTATAGTAGCCCCCTCCTTCATGCATTGTATTAGCCCACATACCCTCCTTCATGCATTATAGTAGCCCCCCCTCCTTCATGCATTGTATTAGCCCTCTGCCCTCCTTCATGCATAATAACAGCCCCTCTGCTCTCCTTCACGCACTGTATCAGCCCCCCGCCCTCCTTCACACACTGTATCAGCCCCCCACCCATCTTCACGCATTATTGCAGCCCCCCATTCTCCTTCCTTCTTACCTTGATATAGCTGCTGGTGAGACTCTTCTCTGTACACATGGGATGGCACCTGTCACGTGGTGCATGGGCCATGTGACCTCTGTACGAGAACTGGAGGAGACCACAGTTAAGGGGGAGGAGGGAAGGACGGACCAACAAATCCACGGCCACATTAGGGTAGGTGACTGGTCCCTGTGGAGGGGTCAGCCACCTAGTACCACACTGATCCCCTGCCGGCACCCTGCCCGAGGAGGCATTCCTCTTAATTATAAATACTGGCCACTACACATAAATTATTTTTTTTCCCTTTAAACCCTCAAAATACTACATTAGGCTCCCTCCTAAGGCCAACGGCCCACCGGGAAAAGTCCCGGTAGGTTCTATAGCCAAAGGTGAGAACCCGCTTGTCATTGGCTCTTGGGGAATTGGAATCCTGGCTATAAATACTTTGTATCTATTGGTCATAGTCAGTGGGTAGCGCCACAGAGTCTAGTGACAGAATCTCTTTAAGACATGTATTTCATAACATAGGCAACCCCGAGGGGGGTTTCTTTGTGCCTGGAAACCCCCCTTAAAGCTTATGGCACTTTATAATTGAGGTGGCTGGACCCTGCCCCCGCTTCACACGAAGGAAGAGCTGCGTGCACCTAACAGTAGTGCACGCAACATTGCCCATGTATATTATGGGAATAGGAAGAGTTGGAGAGCAGCCAAGCACTGTCTAAAATTATAGCCACACCCCCATGCATGCTTGTCACGCCCATTGGCGGCGTGGTGTGGAAAGTCCCGATAGGTTCTATGGCCAATTCGCCCCTGGTGGTGGTGATGATGATGGTGATGATGATGTGTAAACTACACTGCATTAGTGTCTAACACAGACGGTGGCTGCACGAGATCCTCAGCTCGGCCTATCAGAGCCTTTGTTAGAAGTTAGAAACTAACCAAGCGCTCTTTAGATTTGAATTTGCTTGGTTTGGGAGCTGCAAATATGGAAATGTTGCTGCCCCAGGTGGGGTCCCTGGCAGAGGAACATTAAAATTCTACTAGCTGCAGAGAAGGGGATGTTACCCAACTCCATCCTTCTGATTCCTCCCAGGATGGATTATTGATAAAATATCTGACGTATTGTTCTTCTGGGAGAAATGCTCTTTAGTTCCCGTTAAAAAAGTGATATCTGCTGTTGATATAATGTCATTTATTTTTCCATGCTAAAAATAAAATCCTGCTAAGAAACATGTAATCACTCGTAAATGAACGCTTACAATGTGTCATCAATTTTATGAACAAAACAAAAGCTAATATTTACAACATTGCAATTCAACATGGAAACGGTATTGTAATCCCTGATTAGAGTGTCTGAGAGACATACCAGATGTTTCACTAACCCTCTGTGGCAGCTCACAAGGTTACATCCTGGTTATATATTTAGTAATCATGAAGTGTTCTAAGTGTAGATTATATGTGTTACATTCATCTGCAGTCATAGAATCATTGAACTTCTTGGATTTACAATTGTTTTCTAGTTCACACCAATAATTTCTGCCTAGATTACAAAAATGTCTAAATATTTTTTTTATTTCTATTATTAGACTATTTCTATTATTAGACTGCAGAGTTTTGCTGGAGGTTTCAACAAAGTTTTTCAAAGGTAGTTTAAAATGTGCACATTTTCTGTGAGAGTCGCTCAGTGTTTGATCATAGGAATTGTATATAAGTTATAATAAGGAGTTTACTGGAGACTAGGGTTCAAATCCCATATTCGCCGTCATGTAATTCTAAAGGGTGCATTTGTGATTAGGAAAAAATACAAAGCGGGACCACAATTTTAATGTGCAAAATATGTGCCTGGCACATAAATTGGAATATACCCCTATTCCTCTTTCTGATGTTCATCTGCACGGATTCTTTGTGTCAGTTCACAGGCTTGTGGTTTGATAGGAGCATCAAGTCATGTCACCTGAAAGTCAGTCCAAGATTTAGCATTAAATACAATAGACCTGATTTTAAAGGTGAACCTCCTAACATTTACACATGCTAAATTGGGACAAAATAAGCTCGACCCAAAGCTCACCCTGATCTGGCCAAAAACGTTCACTTTTGGGTGTAACGCTGTCCTCTTTTGTGTGAGACCCTCCCATTCCAAGGTCCGTGAATTGGAACAATTAGGAGATATACTATGCAGAGAGTTGTTTTTTCTCATTTCCATGCTGAGGGTGGATATAAAATTCAACTGAAGTTTGAATTGTGTAGAGTAGTTTCAACATTTTCAATTCTATGATGGGAATAGTAAAGCTACAGAATGCTCTATGTGAAAGGGGTGGATGGAGTGTGGCTTAGTACCCAGAATTTTAGTTAAATCTGGACCTGCTCAGTACTCACACAAGCACATTTGTCCACTTAATAACGGGTGTGTCCTCCATAAACTATTCTTTTAGTGAGACACAAATCTGATAGAGTTCCCTCACCTCTGTGTCTCCCACTTTGAAGGCAATTACAATGGGACACATAGAAGGGGAGGGGACTGCATGTCAACACTGGTCTTTGTTTAGACCACCAATGGGGTGCGGCATGTGACAAACTATTTCCACATGCAGTGCTCTGTGTAAATAAAAAAACAAAACTTTAATTTTGCCATTGTTGTCCCCTCCTCAGAGCCTTACCCAGCCTCAGTGCTAGACATACTGTGTTGGTTTCCTCTATTACAGTGGGACTGTGATATCCCCCTGCTATAGCGGCTGGTCAGCACAAAGCTGCCTTTTCCAGCATCCCCCCTTCCATCCAGAAGCTACCAGCCCTAAGCTAAAGAGGATTGGGGATCTTCCCGGCTTCCCTGGTTGTGGGGACCCAGGCTGCTGACAAGATTAGGACTTCTGGAATCTTATTTTTGCCACTCCACTAGTCTTAGTATAATGGACTGGGTTAGCTAAGATCCCTGCCCATTATAACAAGAGTAACAACGAGTAAAACACATACACAATTGTAAAATAAACCGAAATATAATTGAATAAAAGACAACTTACACCACTATTAAGCATAAAAAATAGCTATTTACTTCCCTGTAGATTCACCATAGTCCAAATTCGCAAATAAAAAGTCCTGGAAAAAACCCTGGTGAATGTGACCTACCTGCTCACAAAGAAGGACCGCTGCTAAATGTTACCAGCAAATCACAAGTGGCCAAGGTGAGAACCCGCTTGTGATTGGCTCTGGGGGAATTGGAATCCTGGCTATAAATACTTTGTATCTATTGGTCATAGTCAGTGGGCAGCGCCACAGAGCCTAGTGACAGAATCTCTTTCAGACATGTATTTCATATTGGAAGAGAAAAGTATTCCAAAGTGGTGTCAATTTTAGTGTATATGAAATCAAACAGAACTGTACAACATACAGTGCAAGAATCTTTTGTCTCTCGGTTTAGCAACTTATTAAGTCTCAATACATTGTTTCATTCGTGAGAATCCACATCCCCATAAACACAAAAGTCTGGTAATCCAACCCAATAAGAAGACACAACAAACAGGACTTATTGCTGAGTGTTAGTTTACATTTATATACAAAGCAGAATATACTAACTGAACATATAGACCAAACACTGTAATAAATGATTGCATTCTTATCTCTTGATTATATCAGCTGTATTGTGTTTTTAAATCCCCAGTGATAGAGTAAGAGATTGATGTCATCTTGTGTCTGCTGAATCCTGAGAATCTTATTGCAATATATATTTCTATTGTAATATATAGAATATATCAACCTTGACTGACACTGTTTCTAGAGGAGTGGCTGAATTTATAGAACACATTATTGTAATGAGTCATTTCCTCTGCTTATCCCAGACTAGAATCTTGAAGACAGGTCAGTAATTGCTGTGATATTGCTGAGCTACTTGTTTAATTTTAGGCAATTTCTTTAAGTATTTTGCTATGTAAAATGTGATAGGGATTTCTTGGGATTTAGGGATGTATCGATAGGAGAAAACTTCTAGATCTGGAGAAAATCTAAGATTTCTCTTGATTTAGGAATTGTTCCTATTTATATTTAAGGTCCCTAGTAGGTGAAGACTACTGCTGGCTATCGCCAACGGTAGCCTTTGCCAAGGGCCTCCGAAGGAAGCTCCAACAATGCAAAACATGGCAAAGCCTATTTACAAGTACCGCCTCTGTCCTCCGATTGCTAACGTCATCTCAGGATGACATTAGCCAGGGGACAGAACAAGAAAAAATTCTTCATTATTAAAATGAACCATTTTTTTTTTATTTTTAATAAATAGTTGTTTATTTTTTTTTGTATTTATTACAGTTTGTTGTGCTTAACTTTATTCTTTTTTGTCTGAATCAGGAACTGAGAGCTCAAGTTCGGACTTCCCGTTCCAGTGCACAGTCTGGCTCACGCATGTGCAAGTTGACCCCAGACTGGCCTGGTGAGCAGTAAAATTCCTTTTACTGCTGCTTGCCAGTGTCGCTACCAGTGACAGTTCTTTCTTAAATTGCATGGTAGAAGGTAGATTAAAATTGATAAATAGACCCCTTAGCCACTAGCATCACACGGGAGATATCAACCAATAATCATATACTTTATTGAGCCACATACTCCTTGTTTCCCACAGTGTGTCGTTTGCGTTGCAATAATTTGTATAATTTAGTAGTTGGATAACCTCTGTAGAAACAGGCAGAACATTACCCGTTAAAAGATAATTATTTATTTATTTTGCAGATTGTCTCATTCTTAGGAACAAGGCACTTCCTATATTCCTCCGTTCCTTCCCACCCTCGTTCTGCCCTTCAAGTCGTAGGCAGTCGTAAGCTATCGCCGCCTTAAATTTCCCCTGCAAAGTCGCTGATTTCCAGCGACTTGCAGAAACCGATGTTTCTACATTTACTCCCTGGTGTCTACGGTATCTGTGATTCCAGATGAATGGAATTATTTATGCAGCAACATCCAAAAATCCCAAACTTGCAAACAGTGGCTAAAAATATACGTTGCTTTTAAAACCTTTCTAGTTATAACCTTGTAAAAAATATTTAAGAGCAACCTTGTTTTTAGTTCAATGTTTAATTTGCTGTTGGCGTGAAAAAAAATCTCATGATTTCTTAGTTTTCCAATCTGCAGGTGAGTGAAGGTAAGTACTTATCTGTGTCCATTCCCCTATTACTGAGGTTGTGATTGTATCATTTCCATGACAGTTCCTTTCTAACCAGGACCCACAGAAAGATTCATTCCATCACTACACTTCAACCTTGTTTCTAATGTTCTAATAAACTACCAGTGCTCTACGACGTTTTAATCTGGACAATTAATATATCCCGTTGCTATTTCTAAAGCTATTTATGCACATGTCAGCACAGTTTTTACTATGTATGAATGAATAATAGGTTTAATCGCTTAGCCATGAACTAGGGTCTGGAATAATTGTAACACGCAATGGGCCGTATTTACTAACATGGGAATTTAAGGTCTGGTTTTAATATAGATTTATAATTCTCCAGTGCAACAGGCAAAGATAGGATAGACAGGAGGGAATGTAACTGGAATGTGTGGGAAATGACACGTGTTCAGTTCTATTTTTTGTAAAGTGTACAGTATAGTCACAGTGTACATTTGTATCCAGAGCATCTTACAGTTAAGACTCCTTGCACCTGGAGAGGAGGAATGGGGACGTACCATTTCTGCATTAGCCCCTTAATTTTCAATTTCAAGGTCCCCATGTCCTCTGGATTTCACCTAATTGTATTTGTACAATGTTTCTGATTGTTGCACTTGGTTGTGAGCGTCTGTTCTGACAGTGTTCACTTTTGGAGATGTTTGTGTGTAACCTCTTTTGAAGGGTACATGAGCACAGATGTGATTTATATGTATTGAGAAAGACCCCATCCAATTCAATTAAATGTCTGCCAAACACATCAAAACTAAAAAGTCACATACCAGTGATTCCCAACAAGTGTGGCAGACCACATTTATTTAGTTATACCGCTTTCCTACTGCCGCCCCGGGAATATCCCGGGTATATGAACCCATGATATTGCTGGAGGACAGAGGCTCCCTAGGAGAGAAATTCCCAGGTAGACCCTGTTCATACTGAACATGGATCTGCCCGGAGTCTCCATGGCAACATCACAAGAGGAGCTCTGATTGGCTTCGCTTGTGATGTGTTTTTTATTTTTTTCAACTCTATAATTGTGTTTGGTGAGACCCAGGTTGAAAAACCTGGGTCTCACCATTCATAGTGCAGACGACCTGGGTCGGACCCGGGAATTACCCCACCAAAAGTCCTGGGTCTAATTCCCGGGTCATCAACGGATAAAAGATTCTAAAGGTGGTCACCTGACTCACAACCACTAATAGAGGGAACTGACAATGACCAATGTTTAAGTTACAATCCCAGCATGTGGGTAAAGTGCAGTGGCGGATCCAGGAGGGGGGGGGGGGCGATCAGGGCGATCGCCCCCCCTAGCAGAGACTTGCTGCCGACAGCTGCACACTGTGCAGGTCCGTTCGGCAGTGACAATGTGCTGCCCGGCTGCTCTGATTGTGTTTTAAACACAATCAGCGCAGCCGGGCAGCACATTGTCACTGCCTAACGGACCTGCACATACTGTGCAGCCGCCGGCAGCCTTGGAAAGCAGAAAGGGGGCGGGGCCTAAATCGCCCCCCCTAAGATCGCCCTGGGTATGGCAAATGTCTAGATCCGCCCCTGGTAAAGTGTTCTCTCTCAAGAAAATGTGTGCATGCTACTAATCTATAGTGTGTTTCCTATCATGCTTCAGGGAGAAGATCATTGTCAAGTTTCAGATTTCATGCTACTGGTATAAAGTATTTGATACAGAGTATATGTTATTCTTATTTGGGACTTTGATCTGAAGCTAAGAAAAAACAGCTGACTATTTAGATAGATCTGATTTTTTCCCTTTTCTATCTATAGACTAGTGAAATTTGCTCTAAGGAAATTTACTTGTGACTGTTTCCTTACCTCTCCGAGTTCCTAATCTTAATCAATGTATATGTTTTTTTGTTATTGTTGAATTTGCTTGCTTTTTATAAATACATTAATTGTTTTAGATTACATAAACCATTTGCAGCTTTGTTTTTCTGCCATTTGTGTTTGTGTAAGTGGTACATTGCTGGCTTTTTAGAACACTGTTTATAGATTTATATGTATTTTGGGGCTTTGGAAGACATCTAGCAGTCTTTAGGGAACAGCAGCAGGTCTCTTTTTTCCTTTCTGCACCTGATCAATATCCGGTGTTTATTGATATATGGTGTTGAGACAATAAGGGGCAGGGATGGAGAGTCCAATAGAACAGCAGCAGATACTAGTGTGGCATGCACACTACTACGTATGCTCAAGAAAACCAACCTGGCGCCCACTATCTTATCATACCATCGACTGAGCTGGAGGAGAAAGAAATCCCCAACACAGTCTGAGCAAAGAGTAAGAGCACGGCAGACCCCGGTAAGTGTATCGCAGTGTCCGGTGTGTGACACACTGTTATATGGTGCTTCTCAATCAGCCCAGAATTCTCAACATTAGCTCATATCCCAGTGTGATGTACTTTAAAATGTGTACAATTAAATTAGTACCGGTAAAGGTTGACTCTGCTCCAATGTACATGTTGGAGCAGATTTATCAAACCTTCTAAAAAGGAAAACTGGAGGTGTTGTTCATATCAACCAATCAAGTTCTAGCTATCATTTCTCTAGTACAGTCTAGAAAAAGATAGCTAGAATTTGATTGGTTGCTTTGGGCAACATATCCTCTTTTAACTTTTAGAAGGTTTGTTGAATCTATTATGTGTCATTTATATATGGAATAATGTACCCCTACTGTAAATTGTAATGCTATTATAAATCACGGAAGAATTCTATATCTATGACTTGTATATCATGAGGAATAATGTGCCGCCTACTGCAAATTATTATGGACATTCGACCTGTAGCCTTGGGCCTTTACATAGGTCAAGGGTCTCCAAGATGACTTCTAAGTGGCATATTCAATTGTTGGTGTTACAGCCAAAAGTAAAGCACCCTGCGCACTATTACCATCATTACAGTGATTGTGCGCGTAAATAGCGGTAATACGGTACTTTTCTCGCTGGATTTTAGCTCGCGGCTCAGGGAGCTGCGAGCTGAAATCCGGCTTATTATTACCGTAATACCGGTAATAGTTTTTCCACGGCGGAAACCGCGGACAATTGAATATGCCACAATTAGTCCTTATAATACACACATTTTGCTAATGAACACAGAAGTGATGACTTAAGAACCTCACTGATTATATTATACAGATATATTTTACAGGAGTTTGTACATATATTAGCATCATTTGTGTATTATAAGGAAAATAAATGAATTTCTTGTTAAATTATAATCATCATTTTGTAATGCTTGAAAGCTCTAGTGTGTTGTATAATTAGTAGCAGGGCTTTTTTTCTCAAAGATCACTCCGAACGTCACTTCGGCACCTTTTTCAAGGGTTTGCGGCTTATCCGCCGGCCTTTAAAAAAAAAACCAAAAAAAAACCACCTTATGTCTGACGCGGCTGCGCCCTCCCCCCTTCTCCATTTGCAATGAATGTCGGGCATGACTTCCTCACGCGTTTCGTGCCCGAAATTCATTGCAGACGGAGCAGTGAGGAGCGGATGAAGAGGAGCGCCACCAACAGAGACAGCAGACTGGCAAAGAAGACAGAAGATAGCAAAGGAGGCAATAGAAAGGTAAGTCAGAGAAAGAATAAGAAAGGGGCGCAGGTTTAAAGAAAGTGGCAAAAAAAAGAAATGGTGAGAAAAAATATGAAAAACGGCAGCATGAGGGGGAGAAAAAAAATAGTAAAGGGGCACAGCATGAAAAGGCAAGGGGGGGAAATAATAAGTAAAGGGGCTCATAAAAGACATAAAAACAGCATGATGTGCGCAGTGTGAATGTGGGGAGACCTAAAAGGTTTATTATATGATTTGTATTAAAAGAAGCAAAGCATTATTGAATTATTTTTTGCAGGGGGGCTCCAGATATGCTAGCACTACCCCTGTCTGTAGCAGCATCTGTGTGCGTCCTGCTTCCGGCAGTGACGTCACTCACGCTGTCATTGAGAGGAGCCGCGATATTGCAGCGAAGCGAAAAAAGAGCATATAAGGTAAGTACAGAGCATGTAGTATAAGTCTGCTTTGTAATATGTAAGTGTTATTTAAGGTTCTCCATCAAGGTGCTGTATTGTCCTTTTATGTCAGGTCAAGTTTTTTCCATTTTAAATGATAATTTTAAACCATTACATCTATATTTAATATGGTCAAAAGCAGTGTACTTAACAGAGAGGGCATTTTTTATAAAGCTGTACCCTACAATAACCTGCAATGTATCACATGAAAAGATTTTGTACATATTTTGCTAAAGGCAATAACCACCAACTTGGGCGGATATGTTGACTGATATAGTGAGCAAATCCAGACACAACAGAGTTTTTAATGCAAATGTGTCCAAATTTATTCAATAACCTGGTTAGTTTGTGTAAAGAGCCATTCTCCAGATGGGCTAAGTTAGCAGTGTGTATGTGGGGCACAATTTGTATTTAATACATGTGTGGAACACGTTCTATATATAAAGGACTAAAATGACATCAATGGATTCCAGTATTCTGTTGTCAGGTATTTATTCTGTAATAGTGTTTGTATCATACTGTTCTGTTATCTGGTTGGTCTATATATGCTATATGACCTTCATATAATTCTAAGCCAAATACCCTGATATATGATCAAAACATGACTGTGCCAGCTGTCATAGTATGTGCCCTGACTAAGATTTATTTATTATTTTCTGATCTATGCCAGCTACTGCGCCAGCTCTAACACTGCCCGACTCCTTGGCTGGCTCACCGTCATATAATAGTCAGCTGGTTTGTATCTAGTCTAAGTTCCGCAAGCCAAACCATCCGCTGTCAGGCAGATGAAAAGATGAAACTCTGGTAGAAGCCGGTGAGAGGTGAAAACCAAGATCTTAATTTCCTTACTGAGAACTATCTAATCTGCCACATTATTTAGTGATACAAACATGTAACAGCCATACTCTATGTATGGCACTGCTCAACTTGTGACGCTGCTCAGCTTGTGATTGGTCGTCTGGTTGCACTGAGTGCTTACTGTGGATGGTGACCATTATGTTTTATTACACAACTGACGTGTGTGGGTGTGTGTACAGTGATTGACTACGTGATGTGAGTTCCGGCACCTTTTTCCTTACAAAAAGAGCACTTAGTAATAGCAATGACAATGTCACAAAGGAGCATATGGTGCAGATGGTGCATTTATAAAAGCTGAATCACATCAGTGTTATATAGGTGAAAGAAGGGAAATTACGCTTCCCTGTCACACAACACTGCTTCAAGTTGCTGAAAATGCTGCATGCATGGAAGGTGTGTTTCCCCTTCACTCCCTTGTATTACCACGTACTGTAATCAGCTTTTACAAATATTAAAACTGGAGTGAATGAGCAATAAAAAGGTTGTGTGACACTACCATCAATTGGTCTTGTGGCAAAAAGTGAGACTTAAAATGAAGTAATCATGGGGACAGTTTCAATGATTTAGGGCCTGAGTCATTAAGGATAGCAAATCATATAAAAGGAGTAACTCTGCACCTGGGCAAAACCATGTTGAATTGGAGGGGAGGTAAATTTAAAATGTGGCAACAGATTTGTAGTTGGGATAAGGCATGTCCTAGACCAACTTTAAATTTCAGTGCAAAAATAAAGCTATGAAGTATTTGTGTGCTACATGAAAAAAACAGCCAGTATTTAACTTATGTGCAAAACAATAAACTAATTTGCACCCCTTGCATTGTAACATGGTTTGTCCCGGAGAACATTTACTCCTTTTTTTATGCTTTGCTCTCCTTAATGACTCAGGCCCTTAAAGTCCAGAGGTAGATTAAGAGCAAATTGGGCCATATGTAGGGTAGCAGTTTGGGGCCTTCTCCTTTAATCTCCATGGTCCCCTAAGATTATTAAATTTATAGGGCGACTCACACATTAATTACCAGGCATACTCCTTATACACCGATCAGCCACAACTAGTCTATTATTGTGTAGGCCCTATATAAAATATACCAGCAGTAGTGTGGAGGTTTTCACCTTGCATTAAATTTATCCCCATGATCCTACTGGTAGATTAAATGGGTATTGACTGTTAAATATAATTCAAATTGACAATTTATTAGTAAATAATGCAGCGCTGTATATATGTTTACATACATAATTGGACTAATTGATATACATTACATACATTAGAGCAGTGGTTTACAAAGGACTTGCATGTTCATGTGTTGCAGTGTACATGAATCAAGCATGCCATAATTAAACCACAGAGCCTTTGTTCTACTGAATGGAAACTCCACCATTAATGAGTCCAGATAGCAACTTCTTTTATTAAGTGGAGGCTCACCCACTAAATTCTGTTGAATGAAGGCTCCGCCACTAATGAATTCAAAGAGAACTCTATTCTATTGGTTGGATGCTCCGCCTCTGAGGAACTCACAGAATCTTTCTTCTATTGAATAGGTCCATTTTCTTGCCCTCCGTTTTTAAGAGCTGAACAGTGCAGATACAAAGTGTCTGCAAGCTTCTACTCCAGGCATGATTTTTTGTCACCATATCAATCTTGATCGGACATCTGCTTTCCAAGAGGTTCAGTGCCCCAAGCTAAAATATTTTTCTGTGTTTTAGTTGACAACCAAAAGGTTAAGAACCGCTGTTTTAGAGGGTATCAGAAAAAAAAAATAGATATACCTTAATTTAAAATAAATAGTTAGGAATTCTGTGCTAGATAAATGAGAGACACCCTGATATTTACTATAAGAAATCCCCAGAAAACAGCCGTGACCATTTCATTCTTATGAGAATACACAAATTCTTTACAGTCAAAGATCTTTTTTTTGCGGTAATCAGTCATTTTTGTGATATATAATAATGGTCTGCATAATGTCTTCTCCGTTACGGAATTCTACAGAGACAATCTTTATGAAATTATATTTATGTTGTCTCTTTTACCATGTCTATTTAGGAAAATCTGGTTCTTTAATTATGCTGAAAAGATAATTTATAGCTTTTCCATATGGTTGAGTTCAATAATGACAACATTTATCTTTGATTTACATGTTTTATATTTATTTATATAGAATGGACTTGTAGCTTAAAATTAATTATGTCTTCACTTTGGAATATAAATACATTTCTTCCTTTACCTTAAATTTAACTTTGACGATTCAGCTAAAGTCTAAAAGCCCAGACTTTTGTAATGATCATTGTTTAGCCCTTTGACTTCAAGAATCTTCCTTAAAGGAAAGTGTTAATTAAATTCTAAAGTGTGTTAATTCTTTAGGCATGCAGTGGCCGACCTACTGCTGTTGTAAAGGGTGCTTCGGCCCCACGTAGTGGAGTCCTCAGAAGGATGGACTGGCATTTCTGTTCAGCTCCACAATTTTGCTACAGGGCCCGGATATGAATATGAAGTGCTGCCCCTGTTGGCATGTCTAATGTAAGTTGGCCAGATCATACAGGATAAATGCTGACCACATACACATTCTGCTACTGGGCTCGGCGATGGAACGTCATGCCTCTGTTTGCATGTCTCATGTAGCCAGATAGTACAGGACAAATGTTGACCACACACACATTCTGCTATAGGGCTCGGCCGACGATGAAGCATTATGTCCCTGTTGGAATGACTAATGTAAGCTGGCCAGATAGTACAGGACAAATGATGACCACACACACATTCTGCTATAGGGCTCGGCTATGAAGCGTTGCTCCTGTTGGCATGACTAATGTAAGCTGCCTAGATCGTATAGGGCAAATGTTGATCAAACATTCTGCTACTGGGCCGGCGATGAAGCATTATGCCCCTGTTGGCATGTCTCAAGTAGCCAGATCATACAGGACTAATGTTGACCACAGACACATTTTGCTATAGCGTCCGGCGATGGAGCGCTATGCCCCTATTTGCATGTCTCATGTAGCCAGATCGTACAGTACAAATATTAACCACACACACATTCAGATGAGCTAATTTTTAAAATATATTGATAATAATTATTATTATTATTATTAAGGTTTCCGCAGCGCCGAACACAGTACAAACAATGGACAGTACAGGGAATAACAGTACAGAACAATAAACGAGTAATACCAAGACTTCAGAGACTCCAGGTAAAGCAAATATAATGGAGTAGGAGCAGAAGAGAAGGTAGAGAGACAGGAGGGAGAAGGGCCCTGCTTATAAGAGCTTACATCCTAAAGGGAGGGGAAACAGACAGCCAGCACAAAGGGAGTCAGAGGGGGGGAGCATGCACTCAACTCTACAGAGGAGGAGCCAGGAGATGAGATCGAGCATAGAGAGAGGGTTAGGTGGAAGGCTGGTAGGCTTTAAGGAAGAGATGGGTTTTGAGTGCCCGTTTGAAGGGGCACAGGTTAGGGGACAAACGGATGGAGCGTGGGAAGTCATTCCAATGCAGGGGGGCAGCTCGGGAGAAGTCTTGAATTCTGGAGTGGGATGAGGTGATCAGAGTGGACGTAATAATGAACATGATTTTCACACTAAGACAAGAATAATAGTAAGAAAGATAGATTTTGTATTATAAAGGCAAAGCAGGGGGCTGGCTCTGTGGTACACTGGCTAAGAGTTAGTTCCGACAGCAAAATGGTAAGTCATAATGCACCAGAGGCTGATTTAGAACAGAACAAGAATAGAAGGTATTGTAGTTATGCAATTAGGCGGCACTATCAGAATTATGTTTTTGAGACTGGAATAACTACAAATTAAGTAATAGATTGAATTTGGTGTCAGGTAAGATGTAAAACTCATGATCCAGGTGTGCGTGTATCAGAAGCAACTCCGCCGACCTGTGCGTGCATTGTATGTACACAAGTGATTGCTCTAGGAATGTAAAGGAAGAAATTAGAAAAAGCACGTGTCAAGAATCAAACCACAGAGTGTGCTGTGAAATAGGCAAATAAACTAAGACTGATTCCTTACAGAACTAACACAAATGAAGGAATTGGCATACAAATGTTGTTTACATGACTCGACATCTAATTCATCTATCCTGGTTTGCAATGTGAGAACTCAATAACAAAAATGCATGAAAATGGGAGAAATAACACAACATTTGCTTTAATTGCTTCACAAAAAAAAATGCAAATAAAAAAATACTTATATGATAAAATACCCAAAAATTGTCAAAGCAATTTAGTCACAGTAATGTAATATTTTCTCTTTTGGCTTAACTATCGTCAATAATCACAGATCATCATAAATAAATGATTATTGCCCCAAATGATAAAACAAATATTGTTGCCCCAATAATATATTAATATTGCCCCTTAATAAAAGTATATATTAATATTGCCTTCTTGATAAAAGTCTAACCTAATGCTGCTGCCTTAATACAATTATAAATTAATTTTGCCTCCATAATAAAAGTATAAATTAATGTTGCCTCCTTAATAAAACTATACACCACTTTAGCTTCTTTAATAAATAAATAATTATTGTCATCCATAATTAATAAGGCTGTGCTGCCTTACTTCTGTTCTGACAGGCCAGATGGGTAAGGAAGCATGCTGTTTGAACTATGTCGCCTATCAGAACCTCTTTTAAAAAATGTGCCCTTTTCTGACAGGTTTTGTGTTCGGTTTTGCAAACCACAATTTCATATATTGCATGATTTGTAGTCTATCCATGTAAAGAGAAAACGGAATGGCTGCACAGTGGCCTAGTGGTTAGCACTTCTGCCTCACAGCACTGTGGTCATGAGTTCAATTCCCGACCATGGCCTTAGCTGTGTGGAGTTTGTATGTTCTCCCTGTGGGTTTCCTCTGGGTGCTCCGGTTTCCTCCCACACTCCAAAAACATACTGGTAGGTTAATTGGCTGCTATAAAAAAATTGACCCTAGTCTCTTCCTGTCTGTCTGTGTGTGTGTCTATATTAGGGAATTTAGACTGTGAGCTCCAATGGGGCAGGGAGTGATGTGAATGAGTTCTCTGTACAGCGCTGCGGAATTAGTGGCGCTATGTAAATAAATGATGATGATGATGAATGGCTGTTTCAGACTTGGCACATTGAAAACATGCGGTTATGCCTTTAGCAACTCTCACTGTCTACAAACTGCACATAAATCCACCCAAAATATATGTGTTTTTTGCGAAACTGCAATTTAGTAGATCTCCCTCAGGTCTTTTCCCTTAGGTCCAGCCTAAGCTTTGTCTTTCTAAACGTAGTAGATGACACCACTCCCTGTGTTCCTCACTCTGCAGATCTGCAGCCATTTTTCCCAGGAAAGCTTTGTTAGCAGGGTTTCCAGTACTCCGTAGATGGGCTTTGGAGGGCTGCTAAATGGCTCCGCCCTGGCTATCAAGTATGTAAATTTTTGGTGTGGTTTACTCCACCCACCTGTATTGTAGATTTGTGATGGGCTCCTCAGTTCTTCTGCTCTTCTTCTACCTCCTTTTGCTCCACCTTCTCTGTAAGGTGGGAAATATCCTCCATCTTGGCTAGGCCATTTTCTGTTTGTATCAAGATGAGTCCTTTTGTTTCCCACAACGCTAATGGGAATGAAACTCCTGTGTTCAAGCATTTCCTAAATATTTTTTGGGGGAATTTACCCAGTCAAGACCCTTGATGACCTTCAAAGGTGATGCTCTGGTCAGATCAACTGTATCACTTTATGGTCCTGTGCTTGAACCAATAATTGCATGTTCCATGTGCTCATCTGTGCTGCAGACATTCAGAGTCCCATGCTGGGTTTTTTAAAATTTTGGTGGGGTATTAGACTTAACCACTAACATTGTAGTGTCACTGAATCAACCACCCGGCTGCTGCTCTCCCAACTCAAACTCCTGTGGGTCAAAAGTAAGACAGATGTCCCTGAACAGGTACAAGTGTACGTGTGCATCGCAGATGCAGCAGGTGTAGCAGTGTACTGTATTCATGATGGAATATAGAATGGGCACAGGTTATTTAATGATTGCATTAATAAATAAGGTAGCTTTATTTGTTTACAGGCTTTTATCTTGATACTCTCCATCACAAATAACTTACTTGCAGCAAATCCATTCACAATGAAAACACTCTACATCTCAATATATGTTGTCTCATTACAACACAGGACAGTAGTAATATTTCACTCGTAGCCATGGAGCACTATAGGTTATCCTAGTGCCATTGTTGATGGTAAATTTCTAGGAGCACAAGTCTAAAAGTTAAGAGGTAGAGGGCTATCCTAGAGTAATGT
This sequence comes from Mixophyes fleayi, assembly GCF_038048845.1. NCBI lineage: Eukaryota > Metazoa > Chordata > Amphibia > Anura > Limnodynastidae > Mixophyes > Mixophyes fleayi. The sequence continues at coordinate 56,065,789 of NC_134404.1, read as the reverse complement.
AAGGAAGGTGTGCAGTGGTAAGGACTGGTGGAGTTAAAGTGGCAGTTATAGTGGGAAATGTGGGAGGAGAGCAAGTGGAACGATGGGAGGGAGAGTGGGGCAAACATTGTGAAAGTCATTTGTGGGATTATTCTGAGGGGAATGGGAAGTATAAGTATGTTGGAAGAGGAATGGGAGTGTGGTTAGGTAGAAGGGTAAATGGGATTATGGGAGGGGGGAGGAAGTGGAATCAGATGCCTAAAGGGTGGCAAAGGAAGGCAGACGGTGGGGTGGTGGTGTGACAGTAAATATAAGTAAATAAAAGTAAAATAAAGATGAATAGAGTAATACACATTTCGCCACTGTGCCTTTTTCAGTGGTTTCTTTAGCAAGAAAGAGGCAAATGAAGCCACTAAAGAATCTATGGACCAGTGGTGAAACCTACACAGAGTTTGATAATCTATTTTAATTTGTTCATCTTTATTTTACTTTTATTCACTTATATTACTTTACTATACTTTAATTCACTTTTATTTCTCTTGACAAAACGGGGTTGATAACACCTTAACCAGCCTGCCCCTTGTTTCTCACAATATGTGGATTATAAGATATATTTTTTATAGCCCTTGCTTTTGTTTCCCAGCTCAGCAAAATACTACTGCAGTGTCTAATTACATGTGGATAAGGGGACATTGTAGCTCATTGTAAATGTGCATATTGTTTATTGTCTATTGTTGATATTGCAGTGATGTTGTTATGCATTGTTCTCAAATTGAAGACAGGAGGGTTATGGGTAGGTATCAGGTGGTGTCCAGGATACAGGTGAGGCTGGGGCTGCATTCATTCCCACCCTTCTTTCTCTACAGGAAATAACGGAACAACTGGGGACCCTGTGACATCACAAAGTAGTGTAAAGGGTTAATTTCAGGAGGGGTTAACTGTTATCTGATATTTGGAGGTGGGGAAGGCCAATTAGTACCCATTGCCCTCCACAGGACTGCCTGAGACATTCTATCTGGGAAACCGCAGGGGAGCCACTGTGGAATAACAGCTCATCTCCACTCCCTCTCCAAATCCCTAGTCCAGGACTTACCAATGTTTAAGAAAGAGTGACCCATGGGTTTGCCCAGGGACAGGGAATCACTGTGGAAATTTGACCCTAGATGTAAGGAACCACCCCAGGGGGGGAGATGTTGTTTATTTAGAGAATTGATGGCTGGAAGCAACAGGGTGTCTGGTTGATGAGTTGCCATTCTCTATCAGTGGAATACATTGGGAGAGCCATAAGTCGTCAAGTCCAGACAGCCAGGTGACTGTAACTCCTTAAGCTGGTGGTGTAAGGGACAGATTATGTGGTGAACCTGCCTGGCATTTATGTACTGTGTGTATATAATATTCTAGTTATTGTTTTTGTTACAATAAATGTATTGTTATACTTTGTAACTGCATTTGCCTGAGTGACTATGAGAACCTTCTGGGGTAGGCTTACCTGGCATAGTAAGGCAGCCCTGGGCGGCCAGTCCGTGTGAAGTGGGCCAGATAAACCCGGTATCTTCACATTTATCCATCCTTACTTGATATCTCATGTGCTATCACTATTCTGTTTTGTAAACACATACTGAATTAATTATACTCAAACCACTTAAAAGCCCTATGGTCTCCCTCTAAATTCTTCTAAATTCATACATCTATCTGCATTATCCTTATGTACATCACTATCCTACTTATCCTCTATTTTTACTCATAAATGTTACTGGCAACAACAGTAACTTTATTATTATATTTGCCTATACCAAGTCCTTCTTCTATTTGCACCTAGTCATGTGGTCTGATTCCTTCACACATACAGTACATCCTTGCCTAATACCTGTTTTACGTCATCTATTACCCCTCCAGCCCTGCTTCCTCTGTAGCCCCAACTCCTCTCCGTCTGCCTCCCTCTGTCACCCCTTCCATAGATTCCACTTGCTCCACCCTCCAATAACTCCATTTACCCTCGCTCTAACATATGCCTCTTCCTCCTAAACTTTAGATCTTGGTGCCCAAAGCAACTCACCATTCACAATGGCACTATCTCCAACATAACAATGCAACAATTTCATATACAGGATAAAAAAGGCATCACCAACACAGCGCTCAAAGGCAATGGATGGATAAGTATAACTTTTTCTAGTTTTGCTAGGGGGAAGACACCGGGTCTAAGTCATTAAGGAGAGCAAAGCATAAAAAAGGAGTAACTTTGCACCTGGGCAAAACCATGTTGCATTGGAGGGGGAGGTAAATTTAAAATATGGGGCCAAAATTATAGTTTGGGTTGGTCATGTCCTAGATCAACTTTAAATTTCAGTGTAAAATTAAAGCTAGCAAGTGTTTGTGTGCTACATGAAATAAAAAGAAAGTATTTAACATATGTGCAAAATAATAAACTAATTTGCACCCCTTGTATTGTAACATGGTTTGTTCTGGTTTGTTCTGGAGAACATTTACTCCTTTTTTTTGCCTTGCTTTCCTTAGTGACTCAGGCTCACTGTGTTTTTGTAGTGCTCTCATACAGTACACCCATATGCTGCTAAGCACATTAGTATACCTACAAGACAGTAGCAATCACCTTGGCATCTCACTTCTTGACTCAGTAGCTAACACTATCTCTTGGTGGAGTAATATTGCTCCTTCCCACTCTCAGATCCTTCTGTGCTGTAGTGCTCCATTAAGGGCCTCACACATTCTCAGCCTATGACTTTCTTTTGCCTCTGTTGCTCCTGCACTTCAGGTAAATATTAAATGCAATAGCAAAATGAGTCCTTGCTGCTTCTCTAAGCGAGCACCTCTCTAAGCGAGTCACTAAGCTTGAGCTCTCTGTTCCAGATCATATCTCTTGGAATTCAGGCACACTGCAAACAGGACATTATTAGATTTGACACAACAGCTCAGGGACAGAATCCCCCCCAAGCACTCTGGGACACACAAGCAGGGCCGGATTAACCCGAGGTCTAACTGGGCTATAGCCCAGGGGCCTCGGGCATCCAGGGGGCCATTCAAACTCCTCAGCAGCATTATTGATCGGTCGGGGGCGGGGCGCCCCCGGCCCGATCGATGCTGCTGAGTACTGTCAGTGCAGTCCTCCGTCCCGGCGCGCTGTAGTCTGCTTACTGAGGATATCTCGCGAGAGTTCATGAACTCTCGCGAGATCTCCTCAGTAAGGAGCTTACAGCGCGCCGGGACGGAGGACTGCATTGACAGGTAAGTGCTTGGGGGGGTCCTCGCGGGGGGTGGGGGGCGGCGGACGGCTCACATTGGGGGCCTCGCGGGGAATGGAGGGCCCCTTAGCCCAGGGGCCTCCATTCCCTTAATCCGGCCCTGCACACAAGTCACATATTTTTACTTTGATCCTGCAAATGCTCTTGCCATGTCACCCATACATCACACGGGGGTGTGACACTATCAGGTATCAGGGGGCATGGCAAAACATCCAAACAATAAAGAAAATGTCATGTAGACAGGACTTGTGTCCCCTTTACTCTTATCATTAAATTAATACATTATTGAGCATAAGCTAGCAGTAGCAGAGAAACACTGAAATGAATGAAGACAGTGATCTTAAAGTGGTAGTAGACGAAACTTTAAGTGATGACTTTATGGTTTCCTCTATGCACATTTCCAGCTGGACCCACAAAATCCTAGAGGCCACGAGGAGTTCTTTTACAGGGAGAGTTAAAAAATCCGGAATTAAGGAGTACTCAGGGTGTCCTCTGTTACGCAATCAAAAATATTTCCTGCAACCATATATTTTGTAATTAGTAAGTGACCTTTATGAACTTGAGCATCACCTTGAAATAGCTCCTGTAACCCTCATTATGTATAAAGCGGCCTCCAGGCAATCATTTTTCTTGGAGCATATTTGCAGCCTTTGACATGTCAGTTAATAAGTACCTGTTAGTGGTTGTCATTAGGTACAGGTGTGAGGGATGTGCATATTCACACGCTTACCTTATAAATTGCATGTAGAGTACTAGTAAAGATATCCCATTTAAAGTCTAGACAAAGTACTGATTACTGTCAGCTCCACACTTGTAGCAAATCTACAGCTCTCTTGAGGCTCTACAGGCACCTACCATTTAACCACACTTAGGGGTAAATTTATCAAACCTTCTAAAAGGAAAAAGTGGATATTTATACATCATATATGTATATATACAAATATACACAACATTAAAACCACCTGTGTAATATTGTGTAGGCTCCCCTCGTGCCACCAAAACAACTCTGACAGGTCGAAGCATGGACTCTGAAAAGGTTCTGTGGTATCTGGTACCAAGACTTAGCAGCGGGTTCTTTAAGTCCTGTAAGTTGCTAGGTGGGGCATCCATGTCTCCCACAGATGCTCGATCGGTTTGAGATTTGGGGAATTTGGAGTCCAAATCAACACCTTGGACTCTTTGTCATGTTCCTCATTCTATTCCTGAACATTTTTCTTCAATGTAGCAGGGCGCATTATCCTGCTGAAAGTGGTCACTGCCGTCAGGGAATACTGTTGCCATGAAAGGGTGTAATTGGTATGCAAAAATGTCTCAGATGCACCATGTGTCCTGACACCTTTCTATCATAGCCAGCATTAACTTTATCAGTAATTTGGGCTACAGTAGCTCTTCTATGTGATATGACCCGACACGCTAGCCTAGCGCATTAGTGAGCCTTCGGTGCCCATGACCCTGTCATTAGTTCACCGGTTATCATTCCTTGGATTATTTTTGGTAGATACTAACCACTGTATAATGGGAACACCCTACAAAACCTGCTGTTTTGAAGATGCTCTGGCTTAGTTGTCTAGCCATCACAATTGGTCACTCAGATCCTTTCCCTTGCCCATTTTTCCTGCTTTCAACACATCAATTTCACGAATGACTGTTCACTTGTTGCCATTGTAATAAAATAATCAATGTTATTCACTTCATTTGTCATTGGTTTTAATGTTGTGGCTGATTGGTGTATCTATATATATATATATATATATATATATATATATAAATATATACGCACGCACATAAGAAGACTTTAAAGTTTATTAGTTTATATAATCAAGACCTGTGCCTGCCTCTATATTTATCTATCTATCTATCTATCTATCTATCTATCTATCTATCTATCTATCTATCTATCTATCTATCTATCTATCTATCTCTTGTATCTATCTATCTATCTATCTATCTATCTATCTATCTATCTATCTATCTATCTATCTATCTATCTATCTATCTCTTGTATCTATCTATCTATCTATCTATCTATCTATCATTCTATCTATCTATCTAACCATCTATCCACACACACGCCACAATATTTCATACTGGCAGCATTACCATACTGTGCTTACAGTCATCTAACAAAGCTGTAATTGTTTGAGAAGACATTGTGTATTCCGGGTAAGGTGGTCATGTTTTCCTGTGATCAATAATTTATTACATAATAATACATATCAATGTGCAAAGTGTAACAGGCTTTATTTACAGTTGAAAATAACAACATTGCTAATGCATCCTCTGCACAATCTCCTACAAATGACAGAACATTCAATAATTAACTTTTAAATTACCTTTAACAGGAGAAGACACGTTTACTGTCTTTATGCATAAAACTTCCTGTTTTCTGACTGGGAATTGTTCATAACGATATGTGGCTCTTTTCAAGTAGTTACAGTAAGTCAAGTCTTATTTAAAAAAAAAATATTAAGTGATGGAGGAAAGTAATTATAACCATTTTATTCTTGATGGATATTTTAAAGCCAATTAAAAAATTAAGATAGTACAGAAAATGTAATTTGTACAAATCTTATTTTGACTTATCTGTTAATATTTTTGTCTCCTCAGTCTAAGTAGCTTAGTATGTCTGTAATGATTCTATTGAGCCCACATGGCAGAAACAATAGCTCATACAAATTCAATACACTGTTCTATTTTTAAGTTCATTAAACAACAACATGGAATATAGATGAATGTACATTAATTCCAGCTCACAATGAAATTGCATCTACTTACGATCTAACTTTTTTATACAGAAAACTAACTCTGAAGCTAATGTGTAATAATATGTGATAAACAAAACGTATTTGATTACTTTTGGGACCTCCCCTTTAGGATATTCCATGTGGAAGGACCTATAGGCAAGTGCAGGGGTCGTGCTGATGTGATTCGTGCCACAAAGACTCCACCCCTTTGTTGTACAATGAGATGACTGTGACATTGCAGAGCAGCGGTGGAGCCATGATGACCCAATTTGCGTCTTCGAAACCTGAGCCAGTGAGGCCTGATGACGCAAATTGTTTCATCAAGACACCTTTGGCCTGTTTATAAGAAAGATAGGTGGAATCAGGGAGAGTGGTCGAAATTCAGGAGTCTCCTGGACATTTCAGGAGAGTAGCATGTATGAAACAAATCTTACATTTTATTTTTTTTCTTTATATGTCTTCACTGCACTCTACATTTCATACTAACTAGTTGGTCATGTCTAATATAAGTTAACATTATTTTATATCTGTATGTATTAGCACCAGGTTCTGCTTCATGTGCCCCATATCGGTATCTGTACAGCATTTGTTTTTTATTGCCATTTCCTTTCCTACTCTTTCATCTATGTGATGTCCTGTGTGTCGTCAATAGAGCAGTTAAGCGGATGAGTCTAATTTCATTGAAACAAAAAAGAGAACAGAAGGGAGGATGAGGATTACAAGCTCTTGCTTATTTATTTATGTTGGGCTTATACATGGCAGATCTGGCAGTTAAACCCAAGCCCCAGTTTGCCGAAACAATGCTCAGTTTGGCCAAACACACATGTAGGCAAATCAGAAAGATCTGGGTGTTTGGTGCTCAGTCTAAATGGCCGGATCCTAAGGATAAGATTAGTGCAGAAAGATGTTGACCACACATACGCTATTATGCGTACTGTCCTAAGGGATGGGTGGGATATGTTATTCCGGTGCTAGTTATTCCAACACCTAATATAGCGACATAAGAATTCAGAACAGTATGAGTCCGACATTAATCAAATGTAGACTTACTGTAAAACAGACACAAAAGATCTCCGACCCGCCTGCTATAAATTCTGAATATAGCAAATGATGGCACTTCACATTGACGTCACATATTATAGCGACATTGGGATTTCTGTATTTAAAGCGGCAATGCCAAGTCTTGGCGCCTAACCCTGACCTTAACCTTAATCCTAACCCTAACCCTAACCGTAACTCTAATTCTAACCCTAACCCTTAGATTAGATTGTACAGTTGCCAAGATCTGGCATTGCCGTTTTAAATACAGAAATCCCAATGTCACTATATTATGTGACATAAATGTGAAGTGCTGGCATTCGGAATTTATGGCAGGCGGATTGGAGATCTTGTGATTCATGTCAGACTCATACTGTTTTGAATTCTTTTGTCGCTATATTATATGTTAGAATAACTAGCATCGGTATAATGAGTACCACCATAATGGATTTACCAGTAGTAATAAAATTATAAAAATAATACTGTAGTCAAAATAGGACTATAATCTAAGAAAATACATTTTGCATGTTAAAATTAAAGCAGGAGAAAGGTGTTTTGTAGTTGATTGGCATGGTACGTAGTGGAGGCTGGTTATTGTAGTGAAGAATACTAGGGATTGCAATTAGGCGGCAGCAGGTCAATCATGTGGTTGAGACAAATGAAGTGATAGATTGACTGTTGTGCATGAGATGTAAAACTCATGACCCAGGTGTGCGTGTATCAGAAGCAACTCCGCTGACCTGTGCGTGCATTGTATGTACACAAATGATTGCTCTAGGAATGTAAAGGAAAAAATTAGAAAAATCATCTGTCAAGAAGCAAACCACAACGTGTGCTTTAGAATAGTCAAATACACTTAGACTGCTGATTTCTTACAAAACTAATACAAATGAAAAAACTGACAAACAATTGATGTTTACAGGAAAGAACCTGACTCAACATCTGATTTATTTATTCCGGTTTACATTAAGTGAGAACATAATAATAAAATGAATTAAAACACATAATTTGCTTAAATTATTTTACAAGACAGACAAACACCACAGTACTTTGATAGAATGAAACAAGTGACAAAGTGTTTTGGTCAAAGTGATTTGTAACATATGTCCATAAATGCAGGGAATTAATGGTGTCCCTGCTTTATTACAGTCTGATACCAGCGGAGGTATATTGTTATGGCCTGAGCACGTAGCAGGATTGGAGTATCAGGATACAGGGTTGGTGTATCACCGATATAACAGATAATGTTGATCCAGGTAATATAACTGAAACAACAGGATAAACAGACAATGCTGATACTGAAGATGCACTGGTAACAGGATTGGAGAGGGAGGACACAGGACCGCCGTGGCACTGGTATAGGTACATGACTGTAGAAGCCAGCTTATACACTAATAATGATCAATGGGTCAAAAACAGAATGATTACCAGCTAATGGGATGACGTTAGGGCCGGAACAGGGGCTATACGAAGCCAGAGGATCAAAGAGACAACAAGGTCCAAAAAAGGCTGAGGTCAGGGGTGTCACACAGGGTGGCACGCTCCTTCTATCCTCTTTGCCTCTGGTCCCGGCACCAGCCTCTGCTCCCTTTTCCTATGCCGCTGCTTTGTTCTAGCAGCAGGAGCACGGCCGAATGGGAAACTTGTATTTGCAATATCAAAAGCCTGCCTTACTTGAAATTACACAGCCTATTTATATCCTGCTTTGTGCACTGTTCAGTGCCTGAGTATTAGACTCCATTAACTATACTCCAATGTTTCTTATGAGACTACTTTGGGCTGATTCCTGTACTTCTAACCCAGATCATTCTGACTCCTCCCTTGCCTGCCTCCACAGTGCGACCGTGTACCAGGCCCAAGCTTGTTTACCTGTCTTCTTCTCACTTGGCCCCAGCATGTCATGTCGTTGAGTAGGGCAGAGTTGTGACATAGATATTCCAGTGGCACAGTCCAAACCCTCTTGCGTGGATCCTGGTGAAAACTGGGGATCCATTAGACTCTGAGGGGCCTATTTATTAACGCTTTCCACCCTGTTAAATCACCGAAAACAACAGTTTTCGGGGATTAACCACTAAATTGCTATGTATGATTGTAGCATTGCAGCAGATATCTCAGATATCTGCTGCTTTGCATCTCTTATCGTTTTACTGAGCACTCCCCATAGTAGTGTATGGGGAGTGCTCAGTAGCGCTATTTAACAATGAAGAAAATTAACTTTTCAATAATGTTAATGTACGCCAGATCAAGCTGGCGCACATTAACATTATTGAAACGTTTCACTGCCGGCAGCTCTGCTCCGAAGAGCAGAGCTGGACAGCGCATGTGTGGAGGGATCATGTGATCCCTCCCTGTCACATGACCTACCGCCTTTCAGTCCAGATCTCTGTGCACATGCCCAAACTTTTTGGTCGGGGCATGCGCACAGGGATTCAAAGTAGTCTGGAAACCACATCGCAGTGGACCGCAAAACGAAGAGCCTGTGAAAGGTAAGTGTAAACTTCACAGGAACAGCCGTTTTTCGGAATAGCTGTTCCTGTGTTGATTTTTTAATAAATATGAGATGCTTTTCAATCCTCATCTATGCGATGAGGATTGAAAAGTATCTTTCATAATATGCGGTGCTACAAAAATAGGCCCCTAAGTGCCAACCCTGGCTGGCAATAGAGAATCTGCTATTTCGGTGACCAGGTGTTCTTGAAATCTACAAGGTCAGGTTAACGAAAGTCACTCAGGAAGTTAAGCAGCAGACTCATAAATTGCAGCACAAGCACCAACAATGACATGCATGACCGATGCAAAGGGCCATAATAAAAGGCAGCTGGAGAGTGGTGAACACAGACTGATCATGCTCATGGAATCTGAAAACTGACAACTGTAGATATACACACTGAGCATGCTCAGGGAACAGAATATTGAAGGCTTATCTCTTCTTTTGTTGCAGGTATCGTGACACTTTTTTTTAAAATAAAGGAAAAATATTAATACTTTTCTTCCTAAGATCACATGCGAAGAACGGGAACAGCCATAGATGTGGCAGGCCTCCACCTCAATGTAGCAATAAGTTCCGCTATAAGATTAGCTGTCGTGAAAGTATATTGTATTTGCTAAAAACATATTGTCCTCGACCTACTTGTTCTAGAAGTAAGAAATACTTTACCATTAATTGGCGCTGCTGGGTGGACCTGTTTGGTTCTGGATGTACTAGACAGGGGTGTCCAATCAGGTGTGCCACAAAAATCAGGGGGCCAGTGATGGTGGGTGAATGCAAGAACAGTATGATATAATATGGCACAGTATTAATTGCTTATAGAATACTGAAAAAAATGAAGTGGAATAAAATACATAAAAATTTAATTAAGAATAAAATTAGTAATGATAATAGTTAAGGTAAATAAATAAATAATATGGTTACTGATAGAATAGTGAATGAGGGAAGGTATATATTGTCACTGGATGAATAATAGTGGAGAGTAAAAATGCCTTGTGCTTGGTGTCGATATGTTCTGCAATTTATTTTGCACACAGCATGATACATTTCTTTTTAGGCGTTTCGATTGATTGGTTTAGATTGGTTGAAAGTTGTGCAGTTACGAAACTATTTTTTGTGGCTGCCGTTCTTTAGAACATAATCATTGCGCTCTATGGGCTTGTAAAATGTATTGGAGTGAATGACGGCTCTCTCATCATGGTATAACGTTAGGTCTACGCAGCTGATGGCTGTTTGTCTGCGTTTCTTGCTGAATTTGAAGAGTTATGTCTGTTGAGTTTGGATTTAGAATTCATATCATATCTCTATATTACCTAGTTTGCAGCAGTGTAGCACTTTTTTGTACATACACCACACACATGTACTTGATTGATACAACATAAACAGCAAACCAAACAAACATAAGTATCATGATAGCAGAATTTCCATAACAGCGTTAAAATTGTAGTCATCTAACGGAACTGTGCGTAACAGTTACAGCAGACACTGTGTTTTCCGGATAAGGTGGTCATGTTTTCCTGTGATCAATAATTTATGACATAGTAATGCATATCAATGTGCTAAGTGTAACAGGCTTTATTTACAGTTGATAATAGCAGCAATTCCTAATGCATACGCTGCACAATCTTCAGCAAGCGAAAGCACATACAACAAATTTTCATTCAATCTCTATATATGCTCAAAACTTCCTGTTTTCTTAGTGGAAATTGTTCAAAACAATGTGTGGCTTTATTTCAAGTAATTACCGTAAGTCCAGTTTCATTAAATAAATATATAACAACTGAGTGATGAAGGAAAGTAATTTTATTAATTTTACGCTTGATGTAAATTTTAGTGCCAATAAACTAAAGTAGTACAGAAAATACAGTTTGTACGTATCTTGTTGTGTCTTATCTGTTATAATTGTAAGTATCCTTACTTACTGTAATGCTCATATATAGACTGTCAGGTGAAATATATGATAAACAAATCCTACATTTCACCCTCACATTTTCAGCAGTGGAAATTGTAGCAGGGAACTGGAAATCTGGTGCCAGCCCTGGGTGATCCCTCCCCTCCCCCTTGCCCACTCAAAATTGGCACAACCACCCATTGCTGCTTCTTATTTTGAAAGACAGGAGGTGGTGGCTGCATCCTCGGCTGCCCAGACTGGGAGTGTGGCACACTGCCAGGATATCAATGACATGGAGGGGCAGTAGCCAGCAGTTTCACATGTAGGAAGGGGCTCACTACTTCTCCTTCATGTCAGCAGGTGGATCTCCAGGTGGGCATGACACTATGGGCTAGATTTACTATCAGGCGTGATGCATGGCGGCTTCAAACTGCCATGCATCGCGGAGGTTTTCCGGCGTGTTTGCATTGCAAACAGCCGGATTTACTAATGGGCGCATTTCAGCTTCAATTTGAAGCCGCCGGCGATGTAACGGCGGGATGTAATGCTCAAAGCCGCCGGCGGCTTTGAATAGAACATGGCGCTTTTGCTTTAAATGACGGCGCTTTTGTGTAAAGGCGGTTTTTTTGAAAATTACACCTGTCTCCTGGCCTGTTACTATTGGCTATTTTCAAACTCAGGAGATTTGACATCACAAGCCCTATATAAACCACTGGCCTGACACTTTTTTCTCTGATAGGGTTTAGAGGAGTTTTGTGAGAGGAGTTTGGAGGATAGTGGTTTGCTGAGAGTTGGTGAGAGTTGGAGTTTGGTGGATTGGTGGAGCGATATCTGATTGAAGTGTGAGTAGTCCTGTGGTTTTTTCCTGTTTTGTACATTTATTTTCTCATTTATTTTCTGTCTTGTATTTTTTGTATTTGACTTGTCCTTTGTCTGTGTTACTTGTGTGTGACTGTGTGGAGAGTGTGTCTGTAGGTAGTGTAGTTTGTTCTTTGTGTTTGTAAGTCCTTCAGTGTTTTGTGTTTTTCTGTCTTCTGGGTAAAAATGTCCAGAGATAGGAGGGGAGAACAGGCTGAGGAGAGGGAGATGGAGGTTGAGGGGTCAGAGGAGGGAGAGGGAGAGGTTGAGGAGACAGGACAGGGCAGAAAGACCAAGACAGGGAGGAATGTGCGCTTCTCACATGATGAGAATTGTGTATTGGTGCACAACATCATTCCCTGTTACGAGGTCATCCTAGGGAACCTGGCAGCCCGGACTCCTCTAAGGCGGCATCACCAACTGTGGGGGAGAGTCTGTGAGGCCGTGAACGCGGTGGGCCCACTGAAGCGGACAGTGGCACACTGCCGCAAGCGCTTCTCTGATATTAAGAGGAGGCTTAAAGAGAAGATGGCTCAGGAAAGGAGGTCGACAAGGCGCACGGGTGGTGGCCCCCCACTTCGTATGGAGTACACCACGTACAAGGAGGAGCTGCGCCAGATAATGCCGGCTGAAATTGTAGAGGGCATAAATGTGCAGGACACCGATTCGCCCTCTTTTGGCCAAGTAGTTGGTGAGTTATTTGGTTTTTTTACCCTAACAGTATTTTAAATGTTTTTTTCTTTTTAAAACTGCTTTTTTCTTTTTAAAACTCCTTTTTTCTTTTTAAAACTGCTTTTCTCTTTTTAAAACCTCTTATCTCTGTGCAAACGTTTTTTCTTATTTGTTATTTTTTTTTTGATTGTTTTTCAAAGTGTATTTTTGACTCTAATAGTTTGTAAAGGTTTAAAAACAGTATATTTGGAAATTGTTTTTTATGGAAATACATTGTATGCTTTTTCTAATACATCCAGATTCGCCAGGACCGCAGTTCAGTCCCAGTGCCAGACCTACACCTCCACCTTCAGCGAGAGATTCGGGCACAGACGAGCAAGCAGGTGCGTGATTTCTGTTTAGGAGAGAAATAATGGAGTTAATTGTTTTTCTGTGCAAATGTTGCTGTCAATTTTTTTTTTTTTTTTTTTTTTATTGTTTGCAATGAGAAGTTTGGGCTACATTTTACTAAACTGATATGTTGCCTATAGTAACCCATCAGAATATACCTTTACTTTATTTATTGCATTCAACAAAATGACAGCTAAAATCTGATTGGTTGCTATAGGCAACATCTCCACTTTTTATAGCATGTAGTTTAGTCAAAATAACCCAGCATGTACTACACAGTCCAAATGATAATGGGTATTAAAAGGATAATAAGTGCATCCGTAAGCAGGTAGCATAGGACTAGAAATCAGGAATGCAAACATTTTGAAAGAATCTGTAGTTGCTAAAGAATATTCTTTCCTATCCAGTGTTCAGAATGCAATATACAAACTTATTATCTACTATATACTTATCGTCATTTTTCATACACAGGGCCCTCTTCATACCAGCCACCTCAGGCGGAGTCATTGGAAATGTCCCCTGAGCCAGAGGATCAAACGACCATCACCCTGGTAACAGTGGATGCCCCTGTGTCTGGCCTCCAGAAAGTTTCACCTGGCCCTGCTGAACCATCACACCACCAACCTGCACCTGAAACTATGGACCCAGCCAGAGAAATGGCGCTGTCTATTGGCGCATTCCAGCAGCAACAGACATTGTTCATGGACAGGCAAACTGGGCACATGTCACAAATTGCGGCCCAGTTGAGGCGAATACACCGCTCCACGAGCCAAATCCCTGCTGCAATAAACCGGCTGGCAAGCGCTTTGGAGCAGACAAATGTGCAGCTGGCCCAAATGTCTGGGTCTGTGGACGCCATGCATTCCTCCATTCGCGAGGGGAATGCCAATGTTATCCGGCTGGCAGGCCAACTCCAGCAGGAACTGATTGCCCGCTTGCAGGCCCCTTTTTCATCGGCCTCCACCAGTGCCGCTAGTACGCCTACCACATCTCTACAGAGTACTCCTCCAAGGAGAGGTGCTCGCACCAGGGGTGGGCGAGGGAGGGGAGAGAGTGGCACCAAGCATAGCGATATGCCTGCAAAAAGGCATCGCTAGCACAATGTTTGTTATTTATTAATGTTTTGTCAAGTTTCTATAACCATTATACGTTTTTATTTATTGTGTTCTGCAATAAATGCAGTTAAATTTCTATTGTGTCAGTCTTTCTTTTCTGCACATTAAACAAGAGTATACTGATTTTTTAACAACTATGCACTAATTTCACGTAAACATTGACCTCTGACTGTCACATTCCAGGGATGTTCATATTTACCACATGAGGAGTACACACTATCCTGTTTTTAAAGGTTCCAATGTACAAAAATTTTACAATAAAATACTAAAATTGCACTCACATAAAACACATTTTTGAGGAAAAAATGTTTTTCATACTATGTACTTACACGTAAAGTAGTTTGCAATTAGACGGTCTCTAATCTCCCTTCCGCCCTCTGTGCTCTGCACATCACCATGTGACACGGACTCCTTCTTCTTCACTGTCTACTGCAATAATCGGTGGGGTAAGTTGATGTATTGCTAGATTATGTATCAAACAGCCAGCCAGGATAATTTCAGACCCCTTTTCAGGTGCATACATAGCCACACAACCCAATTATTCTAGTAACCTGAACCTAGTTTACCAAAGTACAAAGGTACGCTATAACACACCTCTACTAAATCAGTAAATAAATTGCATGGTGGGAAGACACAAGAGAAAAAGAAACCAAAACAACACTGCAATTACAAGACACTGGCCTTTTAACATATACAATCCCAAAGTAAAAAACTTTGTACATGAAATGGCCCTTTTCCTTCTGTTCTGATTGCCCAAATATCAGAAACAGCACACTGTTTGAGCAATCTCGCCGCTCACAAGCAGCGCTTTCATTTTGGTCTATTGAATGGCGGTTTTCCGGCGGCTTTATAAACCCCCTAATAGTAAATCCGGCTGTTTGTATGTTGAACATTGTTGAAACCGTCATGGCGATGTATACAGAGGCGGGTTTGGAAACATCATTTTTGGCCGTTTGGACGGCGGGTTTAGCCTTAGTAAATCCGGCGATGGCTAAACCGCCGCCAAATCCGCCGAAAGTCGGCGGGTTTACAAACACGCCTGATAGTAAATCTAGCCCTATGTCTTTCAGTCAATGGTTTAGATACTCCCTAACCATTGGTGCCCTAGGCCTGGAGTGTATGCACATAATTTGTTTAAGGCTATTGCTCTAGGAATCTTTAAATATTCAACTCTCCTGTTCCCAGTGTCTGCTTCCATTGTACTGCTTATTGTTCCAGTTCTAATTGTGTCTCATCGATGCTGGAATTGTTCCTGTTCCCATTATATTTTCCACTTTATATCCAATATTTTGAAACAAAACCATAGAAAATATTGACTTGTTTTGTCTTAGCAGCTGTCTGTCAAGCCTATTTAAGTCGTTGATGGGTGTGGCTTATAAGCCAGCCCTTGCTGAATGAAAGCCCCTATACCTGGGAGGTCCGTGCCACTGATTCTAACTGCGTTTTAATGGTGTTTGAAGCATATAGGTCAGTGTAGGATCTGCATCCAATGAGTGCCCTTGATGTCGGGATGCAGACTTAAATATTTTGATCAAAATATGAACAAATACCTCATGTCTACATTTTGCTAATTACAATAGATATGCAGTGTTAAGGATAAGCGCTGACAACAACTGTCTTTTTGTTTTGTATACATATAAGACATTTCTATTGCCACATAGCTGGTACCATGTATTTGGGATTAACTGAGCACAGGCTTATTTCTTATCTGGTTTTATGCTCTCTAACGATCTGTTTCCACTGTTTCCATTGTCCCTGTGTTGTCAAGTGTAAATTAATAAATAATAAATGAAAAGCATTTTCATGTGAGCCACCCCCGTGAGTCCCCCCAAGCGCTTACCTCCTTCTCCTATCACTGTAGTTCTTCCGCGGTGTGCTGTAAACTCCTTACTGAGGAGATCTTGTGAGAGTGACAGTGTACAAATAAGCTATCAAGTATCTGTGTGCTACATGATAAAACAGTCAGTATTTAACTTATGTGCAAAATAGAATACTAATTTGCACCCCTTGCATTGTAAAATGGTTTTGTCCAGGAGACTGAAATAAGAAGTTTCTCAAGTTAAGATCCTTAATGAATCAGGCCCTTGGTCTGCATCCTTCTTTTTTTATATGGCTACCGTACTCCTTGGTGACTTATAATATCCTTATAATTTAGTGTACAGGTACATTACCCTGTTTATAATTAACTTTTTTTTTTTTTTTGAGCTCTACACACAGTTTTACTGTTTAGTGGTGTATCCACCACCTTCCCATAACATATAGCTTGTTATGTTGTCATCATCATAATTTATTTATAGAGCAACAGCAGATTCTGTAGCGCTTTACAATTGGGAACAAACAGTAATAAAGCAATACATACATACGTAGAGATAAGAAGGTCCTGCTCGCAAGCTTACAATCTATGGGACAATGGTTTGATACACAAGGGTAAGTGCTACATCATATTGAATATTTGTCCAGCTACAATGCAAAGGTTACAAAGTATTTAGTGGGCTGTATGCTCAGTTACAGAGCAATGTTGGTTAGAGGGTCGTTGTCATGTGTTAGCTGTGTGGGGGGTAACCTAGGGAAACTAAGCTTATCTGAAGAGGTGGGTTTTCAGTGAACGCTTCAAGGTTTGAAGACTAGAGGAAAGTCTTGTGGTGTGATGGAGGGAATTCCACAAAGTGGGTGCAGCCCATTAATAGCCCTGTAACCGAGAATGGGAGGAAGTGATGAGAGTGGAAGAGAGACGCAGATCTTGTGCAGAACAGAGGTGTCGAGTTGGGAGATATTTTGAGACAAGTGAGGAGATGTATGTTGGTGTTATTTTGTAGATGGCCTTGTATGTTAGTAGAAGAATTTTATATTGGATTCGTTGATATACAGGCAGCCAATGTAGAGACTGACAGAGTGACTCAGCAGATGTAAAATGATTTGCAAGGAAAATCAATCTAGCCGCTGCGTGCAAATTAGATTATAGGGGCTCGAGTCTGATTTTGGGAAGACCAGTAAGGACGGAATTACAATAGTCGATGCAGGAGATGATGAGTGCATGAATTAATGTTTTTGTAGTGTCTTGTGTGAGATATGTGCATATTCTGGAAATGTTTTTTAGATGTATGCAGCATGATGTAAATATGGAGTTGATGGGAACAAAGGATAGTTGCGAGTCAAGGATTACACCTAGGCAGTGAGCTTGCAGGGTGGGATTTATGGTCATGTTATCAACAGAAATAGAAATGTCAGGCAGGAAGCATCTATTGTTGGGTGGGAATATTATTAATTCTGTTTTTGAAAGATTGAGTTTGAGTTGGCAAGAAGACATCCAAGATGAAATGGCAGAAAGACAGTCAGTAACGCGAGACAACACAGATGGTGAAAGATCAGAGGATAGATAGATTTGTGTATCATCCGCATAGAGATAATATAGAAATCCAAAGGAGCTTATTAGTTTTCCCAGAGAAGTGGTGTAGATAGAGAATAGCAGAGGACCTAGGACTGAGCCTTGCGGTACTCCAACTGATAAAGGAAGCGGAGCAGAGGTGGATCCAGAGAAATTAACACTAAAGAGCGATTAGATAGGTAGGATGAGAACCAGGATAGGACAGTGAATTGAAGTCCTAGGGATTGTAGCGTCTGTATGAGGAGAGAGTGGTCAACAGTGTTGAATGCAGCAGAGAGATCCAGGAGAATTAGAAGACAGAAATCACCTTTGGTTTATATCCTTTTTATAATGTGGTATGAGCTGCTAAATTGGAGATTACAAAATATTTATTATAAGGCATCTGGACCCCATATTTGACCCTACTAAAATTTTGACTTGTAACTTACATTGAGCTTTAAAAATAATTCATATGTTGGGACTCTTAACTAGATCCTTACTTTCTGTTTTCAATTGCAACATATTAACATTGCTCAGTGATTACCCCCTCGGACAGATAAAATGAAGCATCTTAAAGTCAGTACACCGATGCAGAAAAATTATATTGAATACAAAAATGATTCCGCCACACACAAATGTTCACAATATATTTTCCTTTCTTCTCTCAGCACAACCAAGGATTCTGCTTTTTTGACCTTTGTTGACTTTGTCTTCTTTATGGGTAAACTTTAGATTTTTGTTTTATTGTTTTCACTTAAAATTCCAATAAGCAGTATATTAAGTTTAAAACAGACAGTCAAATATAGATAATGACTACATTAGACTCTTAAAACAACTCAAGCGTTTTGAAAGCTGGTCAACAGCCGTGTGCTAATTTAATCATCTGTAAAGTACACGCTACTTATGTTAGGAAATTCCCACGAACAAAGAATGACAATTCTTGTGTGTTTTTCTTCTGAAAACATACTGTAGGAGGTAGCAAGTCCAAGAGAGTAAATGTTCAGGCAGTGATGACAGAGTAGTGTTTGCTGTTACTACAGAAATAGTCATTTCACTCATCCCTTGTATCCCAATGAATCACCTGTCAATGATTTTATCACCTGCCTCTTAAATCACTTGATCGTCTAATATCATACACTGATGGCATCCTATCCCAGTATACTTCCTGCACCTGTCTCTATCTTTGAGTTTTATTCCTATGTGCTTAAGAGAGACTTTGGGCTAATAGTTTTATTAATAGTTCATATTAAAAAAAACATTTTAAGGTTATAAAAGTTATTTTAATGTATTTTTGTTCAACTGTTTGATAGAATTATTTGTTAAAAAGTAATATTTTAAAGGTCAAGTAATTAATGACTTGCAAATTGTTGTGTTTATATTTTTGCTTCCTTCTACTTTAAAGTAAACATATATGAAAGTTTTTCTATAAATTGTGAGCTGCAGGTTTAGGGGCTCATTTTCCGTACTGCGTATGTGTCCACTAAAATGGCGTAAATCTAAGTCTGTGTGCAGACATAGATGTATGTGCCCGTCACACCTCTCTGCTCATAGAGCAGCAGAACAAGGATGGGAAGGGATAGGCCAGCATAGCCCAAGTACAGTAAGGGTGTTCCATGCGGTGGTAGTCTCTTCACCGATGCTGAGGACACCTTCAAAAGAAAACTGATTTTAGAAGAAAACGACAAGAATATACACAGACTTACCTGATCAGCGACTGTCCACATATCCGATCATAGAAAAACACTGGCAGGAGGTTCTTCCGAATGCACAGTTGTCCACCAGTAGTGTCTGACGTCAGTGCGCCCTCAATTAATTTTTGTTTAAAGCGGCAATGTCGGGACCACGCAGGTTAACTGTTAAGAGAGGGGTCCCGACATTGCCGCTTTAAATAAAAATTCATTGAGGCCGCACTGACGTCAGACACTACTGCCGGACAACTGTGCATTCAGAAGAACCTCCTGTCAGTGTTCTGCTAGGATCGGATATGTGGACAGTCGCTGATCAGGTAAGTCTGTGTATATTCTTGTCCTTTTCTTCTCAAATTGGCTTTCTTTTGTAGGTGTCCTCAGCGTCGGATTTATCAGCATTGGCAAGGCGTACTCCACCCGTTCCACGCACTTTACCTACTATGTACAGCTGGACTCCCCGATAGTCTCCCTGAAGCTCACCGTCCTGGATCCCACTTCTCCTTCTTGTGAAGTGGGCAGATCCTTCCTTCTCAGAGCGAGTGCATGATTTGCGTCATCGTGCAGAGGTTGGTGGGCCTGATAATGTGGTTAATGTCATAGCCCACGTGTCACTAGGATGCAAACTGCAACATTTCACATCGGGGGTGAGGTCGTGATGATGCAAATTGTGTCATAACGCCCCCCACAATCTTATGTAAGGAATACAACATTTAAATATTATTTTTCACTTGTGATTTTACTAAAATGTGTAAGGCAGACGTAAGGTGCTGTCACTCACCGGACTGTGAGTGCTTCTTCCCGGACTATTAGGAACCGTGGACGTCCTCTATCCTGAGGGACTGCGCATGCGCAGCCCTTTCCAAACCTTCAGTGTATGTTCCTTTAACTTAATTGGCAGATCAGGCAACCTCCCTATATTAAGCACCTGTGGTCAACACCACGTTGCCTGATCTTGGAGTCTCATTCCCCATGAGTCTCTGAAGGTGTTCCTGTGTTTCCTTGTTTATTCAGCCCTGCTGATTCCTGTGGTTTCCAAACCACTTCTACCTCTGTGGTTTCCAAACCACTTCTCCTACTGTGGTTCCCATACCACTTCTACCATCTACTGTATCATCGTGACTGTGAGCTGATTCCTATCCGCTGCCTCCGTGCACTACAGTCTTCTAACCACTTCTACTCTACCATTTATTATTGGGACTGTTAGCTGATGCCTATCCGCTGCCTCCGTGCACTACAGTCTTCAACCTGCAACTCGTCTGTGTTTCATCATCGTGACTGCTAGCTGATTCCTATCCGCTGCCTCCGTGCACTACAGTCTTCAACCTGCAACCCGTCTGTGTTTCATCGTGACTGTTTGGCTGATTCCTATCCGCTGCCTCTGTGCGCTTCAGTCTTCAGTCCTTGTCAACGCTCCCGTGTTTCCTTGAGTCTGCCTCCACTATTGCTACCCGCTATTCTCCGTGATCAACAGTGCCTGTTCAACTCTGCTCTCCCGTGTCCCATCGTTACTGCACCTGCTGGTTGCTATTGGCTACCTCCGTGTTCCCGCAGAGACCCGCTGCTGCTACTCCTCAGCACTACTCATCCATCTACTGCTGATCCGCTCTCCACGCTTTCCTGTGTTCCCTGCTGGTCTACCTACCCGTGCGCTGCACCTACTAGACCACCGCTTCACCCATCCAGGGACTTCGCATCCTGCCGGCCTCCTGCCGTTCAGGTATCTCTGCACTCCTGTCTGACTGCCTCCTGAACCACGGTATGCATACTTCTCATTGACTGTGCTGTGTATTGCATACCTTGCTGGACTGTGTTGGTTCTCCTCTGGAGTGTGCTATCCGCTGAGTCTATTGCCATCATTGACTGTGTTATCTTATGCTGGACTACTTCAAGAGACTTTCTATATTGGCAGTATTGTTCAGTCATTTATACATTTATATTGTGCATATTACTGTGGATCAAAGTCAAGGTGCCCGTGTATATATTGTGTTGCAGTCTCTCCCCGTGCACCTCCTCACATATATATTCAGTAGTACAACTTGCTAGTGGCAGACCACTGACTCCTGTTTACAGTTTCACCTGTTCCAGTATCCTCTCACATAGCAGTGGTACAACTTGCTAACGCAGACCACTGACTCCCCGGATATCTCCACTTGGATTCCATTCCTTCACTCAGACAGCGGTACAACTTGCTATCCGCAGACCGCTGACTCTCATCACCTCCTCGTTTCTGTTGGACATTCCTCCTCACTATAGCAGTGGTACAACTTGCTACCGCAGACCACTGACTACCTTCACGTGTCCTTTGTCCATACAGTTCCTCGTGTATTACTACCTCCATATTGCCAGTGCTGCTAGTCATAGACTTTCCTGAGCATCTCATCATCTGCTATTTCCTGTTCCGTGATCACCCTGCTACCAGAGTACCATATTACCACCTATACTGCTCTGGTAAGCCTATCACCTGGTGATCCCTGGGTAAAGACTCCTAGTGCCCGTGACAGTAAGATCAGGCCATGACAGACCCAGATACGGAACCTACCGCTAAGGAGATGCTGCAGCATCTGGTCAGTCGTGTGGAGCAACAGGATGCTCGCCAACAGCTGTTACTTCAATGTTACCAATCGTTAACCTCCCAAGGAACATCTGGACAGACTGTTACAGCTAGTATTGAAGCTCCTGTGCTTTCCTCCGTTTCCCCAGTGCCATCCCAGGTGTCTACAGCTCCTACGCTTCACCTGCCTACTCCGTCAAAATATGACGGGGACCCCAAAACTTGTAGAGGTTTCCTTAACCAATGTTCAGTCCATTTTGAACTCCAACCTCAAAATTTTTCTACCCATCGTTCCAGAGTGGCCTATCTTATCTCATTGTTTTCTGGACAAGCCCTGGCTTGGGCCTCCCCTCTGTGGGAAAGAAACGATCCAATTCTACAAGATAGTGCCAAATTCATTTCCACGTTCCGAAGTGTGTTCGATGAACCAGGTCGTGTGACCTCCGCTGCTTCCAGCATTCTTCGTTTGCGACAAGGCTCCCATACAGTAGGACAGTATGTCATTCAATTTAGGATCTTAGCCTCTGAACTTCAGTGGAACACTGAAGCATTAGTTGCCGCCTTCTGGCAGGGGCTCTCCGATAAAATTAAAGATGCACTGACTACCCAAGAGCTTCCTTCGTCACTAGAAGATTTGATCTCTCTTTGCCATCGTGTAGACATGAGATTTCGTGAAAGAGAATCTGAGAAAACAACTTCTGCTAAAGCACCTCTTCGTTTAAACCCTCAATTTCGTCCAGTTTCACCTTCTGTGATTCCCATGGAGATAGGACGTTCCAAATTATCTTTAGAAGAGAGGAAACGAAGAGTAAAGAATAGACTCTGTATCTATTGTGCTGATTCCACACATATGCTCAGTTCTTGCCCTAAGAAATCGGGAAATGCCAGGCCCTAACTAGTTCTGGAGAGGTGAAGTTAGGGTCCCTGGAGTCCTCTCCATTGTCTATGAAATCTAAAGTCTGCGCTTTCGATGTTACGATTTCCTTTGCTACTAAATCCTTTGAGTCACAGGCATTGATTGATTCCGGAGCAGCAGGAAATTTCATTTCTAAATCACTAGTGAATCAATGGTCCCTACCAGTGATCACTTTAAAAACACCCATTACTGTGACGGCTATAGATGGATCACGTCTCATCAATGGTCTCATCACCCAGAGTACGTCTCCAGTAACCCTTCAGATTGGTGTACTACACCATGAAGAAATTTCGTTTTTAATTCTTCCTGTTACGACAAGTCCGATTGTCTTAGGCCTTCCATGGCTTCAATGTCACTCTCCCCAGATTGACTGGCGCACCCCTCAAGTTACGTCTTGGGGGCCTGAATGTCACCATCGTTGTCTCTCTCAAGTTATTCCTCTTAAAGTACAGCAATCTTCCATCTCATCTTCCTCCCCGGGACTCCCTCCTCAGTATGCTTCATTTGCCGATGTGTTTGATAAAGCTCAGTCTGAACGTCTTCCTCCTCATCGTTCTTGGGATTGTCCGATCGACCTTCTACCTGGCAAGACTCCTCCCAGGGGTCGGGTCTATCCTCTCTCGTTACCTGAAACTCAAGCCACATCTGAGTACATACAGGAGAATCTCCAGCGTGGGTTCATTCGACCTTCCACCTCTCCCGCTGGAGCTGGGTTCTTCTTCGTCAAAAAGAAGGATGGATCATTACGCCCTTGTATAGATTTTCGTGGACTCAACGCCATTACTATCAAGAATCGGTATCCCATTCCGCTGATCACTGAGCTATTTGATCGCATCAAGGGAGCTCGGATATTTACTAAGTTGGATCTTCGTGGTGCCTACAATTTAATTAGAATCCGTTCCGGTGACGAATGGAAGACCGCGTTTAACACCAGAGATGGGCATTACGAATATTTAGTAATGCCCTTCGGGCTGTGTAATGCCCCCGCGGTTTTCCAGGGTTTCATCAATGAGATCTTTCGGGACTTATTATATGTATGTGTCGTTGTCTACCTGGACGACATATTGATCTTCTCACAGGACCTGCCTTCTCATCACCAACATGTGGCAGAGGTCCTCTCCAGACTACGGAAAAACTCATTGTTCTGTAAATTGGAAAAATGTTCATTCGAGTTACCCCAGATTCCATTCTTGGGGTATATAGTTTCCGGAGTTGGCCTGAAGATGGATCCAGACAAAGTAAATGCTGTACTACATTGGCCTCAGCCAACTACTCTTCGTGCCATCCAGCGTTTTTTAGGTTTTGCCAATTACTATAGACGCTTCATTCAAGACTTCTCATCCATTGCATCTCCCATTGTGGCCTTAACTCGGAAAGGGGCTAATACTAAGCAATGGTCATCTGAGGCTCTCCAAGCCTTTCAAATCCTCAAAGAGTCCTTCTCGTCTGCTCCCATTCTGCGACAACCTGATGTGACACTCCCCTTCTTCCTAGAAGTAGATGCCTCTAATATGGGCTTAGGAGCTATTCTCTCCCAACGCTCGGAGCAACAAAAATTACATCCTTGTGCCTTCTACTCTCGGGGTCTTCTGCCCGCAGAGAAAAACTATACTATCGGGGACAAGGAGTTGCTGGCCATCAAAGCTGCATTAGAGGAATGGAGATACTTGTTGGAAGGAGCTCGCCATCCGGTGACGATCTTCACGGATCATAAGAACTTGTCATATTTGCAATCTGCTCAATGCTTGAACCCTCGTCAAGCAAGATGGTCTCTTTTCTTTTCCCGTTTTGAATTAATTATAACCTTCAAACCAGCTGCTAAGAACAAGAAAGCTGACGCTCTATCTCGAGCTTTTGTGACGTCCTCTGATGTAGAAGAGGTTCCCAACCATGCTATTCTAGACCCCAAATGTATTTCTCTGGCTGCTTCATCCACCAAAATGCTACCATTTGGGAAGACCCTCGTGCCTCCTACTCTGAGGAGGAAAATCCTTTCGTGGTTCCATGCCTCTCGTTTTTCTGGACACGCCGGTGAACATAAGACCTTTGAGATTCTCTCTCGTAGTTACTGGTGGCCTTCAATGAGGAGAGACGTCAAAGAGTTTATTGCTTCCTGTGATTTATGTTCTCAGTTCAAATCCTCCCGCAGAACTCCAGCAGGGTTGCTGCGACCACTACCCATTCCGTCCAAGCCTTGGACCCATATTAGTATGGATTTCGTTACTGATTTGCCACCAAGTAAGAATCACAATACTATTTGGGTAGTGGTAGACAGATTTTCGAAGATGGCTCATTTCGTCCCTCTGTCCGGTTTACCTTCCTCGTCTACTCTGGCTGAACATTTCATTAAAGAAATCTTCCGCATCCATGGATGTCCGTCTGAGATTGTGTCAGATAGAGGAGTACAATTCGTTTCCAGATTCTGGCGGGCCCTTTGTAAAACCTTGGGCATACGATTAGCACTCTCATCGTCTTACCATCCGCAATCTAACGGACAAACGGAACGAGTCAATCAAGATCTTGAGACTTTTATTAGGATGTTCTCTTCAGCCAACCAAGACAACTGGGTAGAATTGCTCCCTTGGGCTGAATTCGCCCATAACAACATGTACCATGAGTCATCATCCAAAACTCCATTCTTTGTGGTCTACGGTCACCATCCGTCTTTTCCGGAATTTCCTGCCCTCCCGCCCACCCAAGTTCCTGCTGTGGAGACTGCTTGTCAGACCTTCAAAAATATCTGGTCTCAGGTCAAAACCTGTTTAAAGAAGACATCTAACAAATATAAGTCTTTCGCAGATAAGAAGAGGCGGGCTATTCCACCACTAAAAATTGGAGATCGTGTCTGGTTATCTACCAAAAATATTCGTTTGAAGGTTCCATCTATGAAATTCGCCCCTCGTTTTATTGGTCCATATAGGATCATTCAAGTTATCAATCCAGTATGTGTTAAACTTCTTCTTCCTAAGAATCTTCGGATCTCCAATGCCTTCCATGTGTCCTTGCTCAAACCTCTCATCATCAACCGTTTCTCGACTCCTTCCTCAGCACCACAGCCAGTTCAAGTTCATCAGGAGGAGGATTTCGAGATTACTGAGGTATTGGATGCAAAAATTTCGCGAGGAGTCCTCCGTTTCCTCGTTCATTGGAAGGGCTTTGGTCCTGAAGAGCGTTCATGGATCAAAGCTGAAGATCTTAATGCTCCTGCCCTTCTGAAGAAGTTTTATTCCAAAAATCCGGACAAGCCCGGTTCCAGGCGTTCTGTGCCCACCTTTAAAAGGGGGGGTACTGTCACTCACCGGACTGTGAGTGCTTCTTCCCGGACTATTAGGAACCGTGGACGTCCTCTATCCTGAGGGACTGCGCATGCGCAGCCCTTTCCAAACCTTCAGTGTATGTTCCTTTAACTTAATTGGCAGATCAGGCAACCTCCCTATATTAAGCACCTGTGGTCAACACCACGTTGCCTGATCTTGGAGTCTCATTCCCCATGAGTCTCTGAAGGTGTTCCTGTGTTTCCTTGTTTATTCAGCCCTGCTGATTCCTGTGGTTTCCAAACCACTTCTACCTCTGTGGTTTCCAAACCACTTCTCCTACTGTGGTTCCCATACCACTTCTACCATCTACTGTATCATCGTGACTGTGAGCTGATTCCTATCCGCTGCCTCCGTGCACTACAGTCTTCTAACCACTTCTACTCTACCATTTATTATTGGGACTGTTAGCTGATGCCTATCCGCTGCCTCCGTGCACTACAGTCTTCAACCTGCAACTCGTCTGTGTTTCATCATCGTGACTGCTAGCTGATTCCTATCCGCTGCCTCCGTGCACTACAGTCTTCAACCTGCAACCCGTCTGTGTTTCATCGTGACTGTTTGGCTGATTCCTATCCGCTGCCTCTGTGCGCTTCAGTCTTCAGTCCTTGTCAACGCTCCCGTGTTTCCTTGAGTCTGCCTCCACTATTGCTACCCGCTATTCTCCGTGATCAACAGTGCCTGTTCAACTCTGCTCTCCCGTGTCCCATCGTTACTGCACCTGCTGGTTGCTATTGGCTACCTCCGTGTTCCCGCAGAGACCCGCTGCTGCTACTCCTCAGCACTACTCATCCATCTACTGCTGATCCGCTCTCCACGCTTTCCTGTGTTCCCTGCTGGTCTACCTACCCGTGCGCTGCACCTACTAGACCACCGCTTCACCCATCCAGGGACTTCGCATCCTGCCGGCCTCCTGCCGTTCAGGTATCTCTGCACTCCTGTCTGACTGCCTCCTGAACCACGGTATGCATACTTCTCATTGACTGTGCTGTGTATTGCATACCTTGCTGGACTGTGTTGGTTCTCCTCTGGAGTGTGCTATCCGCTGAGTCTATTGCCATCATTGACTGTGTTATCTTATGCTGGACTACTTCAAGAGACTTTCTATATTGGCAGTATTGTTCAGTCATTTATACATTTATATTGTGCATATTACTGTGGATCAAAGTCAAGGTGCCCGTGTATATATTGTGTTGCAGTCTCTCCCCGTGCACCTCCTCACATATATATTCAGTAGTACAACTTGCTAGTGGCAGACCACTGACTCCTGTTTACAGTTTCACCTGTTCCAGTATCCTCTCACATAGCAGTGGTACAACTTGCTAACGCAGACCACTGACTCCCCGGATATCTCCACTTGGATTCCATTCCTTCACTCAGACAGCGGTACAACTTGCTATCCGCAGACCGCTGACTCTCATCACCTCCTCGTTTCTGTTGGACATTCCTCCTCACTATAGCAGTGGTACAACTTGCTACCGCAGACCACTGACTACCTTCACGTGTCCTTTGTCCATACAGTTCCTCGTGTATTACTACCTCCATATTGCCAGTGCTGCTAGTCATAGACTTTCCTGAGCATCTCATCATCTGCTATTTCCTGTTCCGTGATCACCCTGCTACCAGAGTACCATATTACCACCTATACTGCTCTGGTAAGCCTATCACCTGGTGATCCCTGGGTAAAGACTCCTAGTGCCCGTGACAGGTGCCTTTAATCATTGTGGAACTACAAGTCCCTGCATGCCTACATTTGTAGTTCCACAGTGGTTGGTGATTTGCAGGTTATCTATAGTTAGGATGGGTTAATAATATAAGTCTCTGAAGAGTTTTACCAGTTGATTACCTAAACGCAATCTGTTGCCCATTCTCAAAGATACATAACATAAAACTAATTGACATTTGTTTGCTTTTTGCAGAACAGAAGCACAGTCTGGCAGTAGCAAGATGACTGCCCAGTGTGGCATGTTTGCTTTTTCCTGCTTTATCCTCAATGTGCTTAGCAAAGAGGCAGCGGAGATTAGTGGTGCTTAGATATTTACCTTTCGTGTTTCTGGTGTTCAGCAGGAAGGTATGTGACAAAACCACAAAGAAGGCTAAGTAAGAGAAAAGCACATTTTCTGTATTCTTTATCCTGCAAATATGACTAAGATTTACTAAAGCATTCAGGATGCAAATACAGGGCAAGAGTGTTACAGGATTACACCCGCTCTCTAAAAAATGATTTTCTATAGAATAACAATACAATAATCAGTACAGCATATGGTTCTTGATCATAACTGTAGTTATTTTGTATGTCCTCCACTCCTCTTCCACTCTCCTCACATCCTCCCATTCTCAGTTACAGGACTTTTTTCTGGCTGCACCCACTTTGTGGAATTCCCTCCCTCGCACAGTAAGACTTTCCTCTAGTCTTCAAACCTTCAAGCGTTTTCTGATAACCCACCTGTCACGGTCTCAAGCGATAGCAGGTCTTTACAATGCGAATCCTAGGGTCTGCACAGTTTAGCGCTACACCAACAGGGCGCGGAGTCTAACGAGCAGACGGTGTTCGCCAGGAACTGCCGTAAGGCAGTATGGTCTTAGCTGTGTCTTGCTCGCAGGTCGCGGCCCCTGCTAGAGTACTGCGCGAGGCCCTCTTGGGAAGTTTGGAACCCAGCAGGTAGAATAGCAGGTATTAGAATAGAATGTCAGCCTTGCAGACGAGTAGTAGCAGGTACGAGAGTAGAGTGTCAGCTTTGCAGACTAGTGGAATAGATGGTTGGTACCTGAATGGAGTGTCAGCTTGCAGACGAGTATAGTAGCAGGTACGTGAGTAGAGTGTCAGCTTTGCAGACTAGTAGAATAGATGGTTGGTACCTGAACGGAGTGTCAGCTTTGCAGACGAGTAGCAGGTACGTGAGTAGAGTGTCAGCTTTGCAGACTAGTAGAATAGATGGTTGGTACCTGAACGGAGTGTCAGCTTTGCAGACGAGTATAGTAGCAGGTACGTGAGTAGAGTGTCAGCTTTGCAGACTAGTAGAATAGATGGTTGGTACCTGAACGGAGTGTCAGCTTTGCAGACGAGTAGCAGGTACGTGAGTAGAGTGTCAGCTTTGCAGACTAGTAGAATAGATGGTTGGTACCTGAACGGAGTGTCAGCTTTGCAGACGAGTATAGTAGCAGGTACGTGAGTAGAGTGTCAGCTTTGCAGACTAGTGGAATAGATGGTTGGTACCTGAACGGAGTGTCAGTTTTGCAGACGAGTATAGTAGCAGGTACGTGAGTAGAGTGTCAGCTTTGCAGACTAGTAGAATAGATGGTTGGTACCTGAACGGAGTGTCAGCTTTGCAGATGAGTATAGTAGCAGGTACGTGAGTAGAGTGTCAGCTTTGCAGACTAGTGGAATAGATGGTTGGTACCTGAACGGAGTGTCAGCTTGCAGACGAGTATAGTAGCCAAGTCTAAGGTACCCAAAAGGCAACTGAGGAACAGGCACTGAGGGTTTGGAGGAAGTGCCTTTTGTATTTGGCGCCAGGATTGCCTGGCCAATAGGAGGACAGGCATAGATTTCATAATTTGCGGGTCTGCGCATGCGCAGACCCGAATCCAAGATGGCGGCGCCCGGAACGGAGCGGACCGCCGGAGGCAGGTAAGTTTGCCGGGGGTCGGGTGAGCTGTCCGATACCCCGGCGGGTGACACCACCTCTTCAGACAAGCTTACAATATTCCTCAACCACCATCTTAATTTCCCCTATTACCACCCTCTACACAGCTAACACAAGACAACAACCCTCTGACCAACATTGCAACACACACAGCCCACTCCTTTTACCTTTGCATTCTAGCTGGTCCATTGTGCAATATGATGTAGCACATGCCCTTGTGTTTCTAACTCCCATTGTCCCATAGATTGTAAGCTTGTGAGCAGGGTTCTCTTACCTCTCTGTCTGTATGTATTACCCAGTATTGTATTATTAATGTTTGTTCCCAATTGTAAAGTGCTACGGAATTTGCTGGCGCTATATAAATAAATGATTATGATTATGATGATGATGATGAGAATGTCTTCAACATTGATATTCTCAATATAAAGCTTGAGTGTAACATGGAATAGTATGCTGAGTCTACCAAACCTCAAACTGTTCATGATTGGAAAATCAAGACAAATTAGGCCACGCCATTGATTCACCTAAACGGCAACTCAATCCCAATGCCACATCCATTTACCCCACAACCCACAACCTTTTTGACCTTCAAACATTTTGGCTGATGGGAGGCATATGTCTGGCACGAAGGAAATACATTGCTACTATCGTAGTTCTGGCTGTATGCTACTCCACAGCATGGCTGGCTGACAACTTTTAGTCAGGGAGATAATCCACCATGTGGCCAAGTGAGAGCCACCACAAGAGGTGAATGACCAAGCTATGGAGGAAGTGTTTCAAAAATTAGACCCCATCCTTCTCCATTCGAACGTTAGAAAAAATACTATGAGTCCGCTCACAAACCAGGTAAAGCCACCGTTAATGCACCCTCTGCACATGTTAAACATAAGTGGACTGTAACATGAGGCACATAAGTTTACCCAACCTGCATTTAGTTTCCATCCAGCTCATCCTATCAGAATATACTAAATATTGTACCTGTCACTCACCGGACCGTGAGTGCCTCTGCGCTGGTGCGTGGCTCCCTAGCCTTCCGGCCGGCACCTATCCTGAACCGCGGCCGTCCGCCATCCTGATGGTCTGCGCATGCGCAGCTCCCAAGTATTCTTGTGACTGTTGCTTTTAATCCAAATTGGTTGATCAGGCAACTCCCTATTTAAGGCACCTGTGTGCATTACCTCATTGCCTGATCTTGGAGTCTCATTCCCTGTGAGTCTCTGAAGGTGTTCCCTGTGTTCTACTAGTGTCTTCAGTTTCCTGCTGATTCCTGATCTACTCATCGCTGGTTTTCATACCCGCTACTATCTCCTGTGTACTACTAGTGTCTTCAGTTCCTGTGGATTCCCTGTGCTACTCATCGCTGGTTTCCATACCTGCTACAGTCTCCTGTTTCCTGCTTGTGTCCTCAGCTGGACTCTGATTACCGGATCTACTCACCTGTGGTTCCTACACTCGTCTCTGCCGTCCAGCGTCTCTGCAGTTCCTGCATCTCCCTGTGGACAGACTGTTCTACTGAATAGCGGTATGCCTATCTGTTATTGACTTTCTACGTTTACTCTGCATATCCGGTAGGACAAGTTTCCATGCTCAACAGGGGTATCCATACCCGCTATAGACTGTTATTGTTACGCTGCATACCTGTTTGGAATTAACCGTACTACTCAGTCGTTATATGCATAACTGTGATTGACTATCCATTATTGGCATGCATATCTGTGCTGAGCAAGTCTCTACCAAGCAGCGCCACACATACCGTTATATAGACTTTGTTGGATACGCTGCATACCTATTGGGATCAAGTTCCTCTGTGCTCTCAGTGTCTGCATCCTATTATCTTTGTATGCTTCCACTCATCAACACTTGTACACATCCTCACCTATTAAGCAGTGGTACAACTTGCTATACGCAGACCACTGACTTCCCCGCTACCTACCTGCACCTGGACAAGTCTTCTCACCATAAGCAGTGGTACAACTTGCTATACGCAGACCACTGACTTCCCCGCTACCTACCTGCACCTGGACAAGTCTTCTCACCATAAGCAGTGGTACAACTTGCTATACGCAGACCACTTACTTCCCCGCTACCTACCTGCACCTGGACAAGTCTTCTCACCATAAGCAGTGGTACAACTTGCTATACGCAGACCACTGACTTCCCCGCTACCTACCTGCACCTGGACAAGTCTCTTCACCATAAGCAGTGGTACAACTTGCTGTACGCAGACCACTGACTTCCCTGCTACCTCCCTGCATCTACTCACGTCC
Organism: Mixophyes fleayi; assembly: GCF_038048845.1. NCBI lineage: Eukaryota > Metazoa > Chordata > Amphibia > Anura > Limnodynastidae > Mixophyes > Mixophyes fleayi. The sequence continues at coordinate 56,033,610 of NC_134404.1, read as the reverse complement.
ATCCTGATCTCCGTGTTCAAATCTGCCTTTCTATTATATCAGCTAGTCGCTGATTCTTTGACCAAAGATTGCTGCAAGTCACTGACTTTCCTATTATTTATTGGCATTCTCTCTCCATCTGCTGTGATATATGTTCCGCTAGTCACCCTGCTACCAGTGGACCGTTGTGTAAACTTCACTACACTGGTAAGCCCAGTCATCTGGTGATTTCCTGGGCAAGACTCCTAGTGCCCGTGACAGTACCCCTGCAGACTGTCAGTTTCATATGCAAGGTACAAGCGTATCGTGCAAAAATTGAGCTCATTTGTTTACACAAGATATTTGCACTATAGCCTGCAATTTTCGCACTTTCAAAAATAAACTTATTACTCATGTTTGTAACAACTCAAATCAGTAGATGATGATATGAGGGTGTGTTCTTTCCTTGGCATTTCTGGTTTGAGGTCTATGACTATTCCAATGATACTAGTGTGTGTGGGTCACCATCGAAGGGAAAGTACTGATGCTGCTCAATGAGATCCTTCACGTTCTGCAGTACACAGCCCAAGCTTGGCCACCTCTTGCTAGACCATTACAAGGACAGTCTTCCACTTCTTCTGGGGCTACAAAATGGACAGAGTGAAGTGGGCGGTTATGTACAAGGTGCCCCTCAAAGGTGGGAAAGGGATACCCGATATCCCCACCATGCTGCAAGCCTTCTTTGTTTGTAACTGTATCTGCAGGCCTTTGATTGAAAAGAACACTTGCTCTACTGTGAAGTCCGTGTCCCACTTTTTCCACCTGTCTTTTTGGAGGTCCCTTGGCTAGGACAAGTGGGACAGCTTCTTTGTTTACAACTAGACTACATCTTGGTTTTACCTGAATGTTGGACAATTTGTGAGGGAGCACCATCTGAAGGGACTTAAACCAGACTTGTGGAACCAATAACTGTCCACAAGCTCATCAGAGCCAAAGATGTTATGGAGTCTGTTCCAGGGCTCCCCGCTGCTACAGCTTAACATGCATGGGAGAATGTGTCCTCTAAGAGGCTGGCTGATAGACATAAATACATTGCGTGGATGGCTATTCAGGGGGGTCATCTCAGGACATTCATGTACTCCCAGAACCTGTGCAGATATGTTCACTGCTGCGTTTGTGTCACCAGAAGGGAAACAGCACAGCATATTTTTTGGGACTGCCCCACTGCACAGACACTGTTGGATGCCTTGGAACACAATATAGCTTGCCAGGGATCGCCTCAAAAGGGAGAAGATGGTCATCCAGGACTGTCGCAGGCTGATCCACAGCCTGCTAAGAGACTATAACAACATTGACAGTCCTGACGAAGAGGAAGATGATTGATTTTTGTCTCCCTCTTCTCCTTCTCCCCCCTATGTGTCTGTTTTTTCAATAAAGCTTTGGGCTTGTGACTTCCCCTCCCTTACCCCCTCCATCCCATTCCCCATCACTGTTTGAAGTCTTGTTGAAATGTCTTGCCTTTAATTTATGCACCCTTCCCTATATATGTGTCTGTCCTTCAATAAAGCTTCGGGCTTATGATCCAGCTCCCTCCCGCCTCCTTTACCCACCTTCCCCTCACATCCATTGCTTATTTAAATCAGTTACGTTGTTTAAATGATGCATGGTTAGTGCAGCTCCTGATGTATAGTGTAGGATGTCATTTTTTGCACCTTATGTCTTGTATTGCAAGACATAATCATTGTGTGAATGATTCTGTTTCACAGTGTATTGTGCTTTCAGCTGCACTGCGCCACAGTACACTTGAATGTAGTGTATTGTATGTTTTTTGTACCTTTATACAAAATAAACAAAATAAAGATACTTTTTCAGTTTAAAAATCATACTAGCTGAGTGGTTAAGGAGGAGGAAATAATTTCAGAACAGTAAGCCCCCACACAATAGACCCTATATAACACTAATCCCCCATAACATTAAGTCCACACACACACACACGTCCCTACATTCCATTAATCCCCCCACAAACCAATCCCAACATAATATTAAAAGCTCTCACTCCAGGCCCCATACAACATTAACACCCACACACTAGACCCCACATTACATTAATGCCCCACACACCAGCAGGGCCGCCGAGAGGGGGGGGGAGCGGGTACTAATTACCCGGGCCCGGCATGTCAGGGGGCCCGGCCCGGGCCCTTGCGCTGCTGATTTTTTTTAATTTTTTAATTTTTTTTTTCCAAACGTTTTTTTTCCTTTCCTTTTTTTTTTTTTTTTGGCGGGGGGGGGGGGGCTCGGTCGTTGGTGGGGGGAGCAGGCTAGTTTAAAAAAAAAAAAAACATACTCACCTGATCGCGGAGCCGGCATCCCTCCTCTCTGCTGCTCTGTGCTCTATTCAGACTGTCTGAATGCTGGGTGTGATGTCATCATGTCATGCCCAGCATTCAGTCAGTCTGGAGCAATGGAGCACAGAGCAGCAGAGAAGACCAAGAGAGGAGAAAAGGTAAGTGAAGGGAGGAAAACGAGGGGGGCACAGAGGGGTTAAAAAACGGGGGGGCAGCATGACAGAGGGGTTAAAAAATGAGGGGGAGCACAAGGGTTAAAAAACGGGGGGGCAGCATGACAGAGGGGTTAAAAAATGAGGGGGCACAAAGGGGTTAAAAAACGGGGGGGCAGCATGACAGAGGGGTTAAAAAATAAGGGGGGGCACAGAGGGGTTAAAAAACGGGAAAGCAGCATGTCAAAGGGGTTAAAAACGGGGAAGCAGCATGTCAGAGGGGTTAAAAAATGAGTGGGGGCACAGAGGGGTTAAAAAATGGGAAAGCAGCATGTCAGAGGGGTTAAAAATTGAGGGGGGAGCACAGAGGGGTTAAAAAATGGGAAAGCAGCATGACAGAGGGGGTGAAAAAATGAGAGGGGCACAGATGGGTTAAAAAACGGGGCAGTATGGCACAGTGGGGTTAATAAACAGGGGTCAGCATGGCACAGTGGGGTTAAAAAATGGTGGGCAGCATGACACAGTGGGGTTACAAAGGGGGGGGGGGGAGGCATGGCACAGTGGGATTGAAAAAGGGGGGGAGCAGCATAGTATAGTCTGATGAAGGGGAGCCAGATGAAGGGGGCAAAAACAGCATGGAGGGCACAGTGTGATCATAAGGCATGGCGATGATGAAGGGGCACATTATTGTAATATTGGAGCTGGAGGAAGGCCTAATTATTAATCGTGGGTGCTATTGATTTAACGCTGGGGCTGGCTGTAATTTTCTAAATGTAGCCATTTTTTTTTCAAAATAGGTCCTTCAACATTTCTGGATCCGGACAAGCCACAACTAAAGAAAGCAGCAGCCACAGGTGGAGAAAGTGAGAAGAATAGGTAGGAGAGAGCAGCACAGTGTGTGAAATGTTGTGATTCTAGTAGGGACAATACCAATTTTTGGTGAATGTTGTGTCCAATGTAAGGTGTAGGCCAAGACTGAACTGTTTGTGTACACACTGCATTGTTTGTATACTACCCTGTGGTGGTAGATGTCCTGAAAGTCAGGAGTGCTTAAACATATGTGACGCTCCGGCGAATTGAGAGCCTAGTGGTTTTTATGTTAGCCACGCCCCAATGGCACGTTTGCCACGCCCCCAAATGCATGACCGCACCTCCCAAAATTTTTGCACTGCCGTTTGGCTAGCCACGCCCCTGAATATATGACCATATACCTAATCTCTTTTGCGCCGCCGTAAGGCGGCGCAAAAAAATTTTGGGGCTTACTTCACTATGAGGGGGGCCCCATGAATTTGTTGTACCCGGGCCCTGAATTCTTCTTGGCAGCCCTGCACACCAGTCCTAACAATATTATAGTCTCTCACACATCGCTCTCCACATAACATTAACAATTCGCACACCAATCCCCACATACCATTAACTCTCCCCATCCCAATCCCCAAATAATATTAACTCCCTCGACAATTTATAAAAACCTGCCATCATTGGGTTTGAGCTATGTAGAGCAAATAAAAGTTTGTGTCTTCTTTTAATTAATATTTAGATCACTTAGTATTTCCTGGTAAGTTTTGTGATTTAGACCATTTTAGTTGCCCTTCTTTGCACAATTCCCAGTGTACTTATGTCGTTCTGGAGATATGGCAGCATCCAGAACTAAACACAGTATTCTAGAAGTGGTATCATCAGTGACCTATATAGTGGTCTCACCTGTTGCTTTATTATATTGGTTGTCTACCTTTAAGCCTCCTGATACCTAGATCCCTTTACTCTTCAGTAGTTTTTGTTAGTGCAATTAATAGATTCAGCCTTTGGGTATTTGAAACCTAAGTGCATGATTTTGCATTTTTTCCTATTAAATTATAGTTGCCACAAAACAGTCTATATTGAGGCTGGTGCAGAACTGGTCCAAACCTGGAGTAAATTATTTTTAAAAAAAATAGCACGGAAAGAGAGTTTATAGGCAAATATGCAAAAGAAGACCAGTTCTGGGTTATGAAGATAAGCATTAGTATATTATTGTGTTCACACATCTTACGTATATTAAGATTTCATAAGATAACCTATTCCTTTAAATGTAATAGTGACTTTATTTATATAAACCAGTGACAATCCATTCCAATGTTCTTCTGTTGTTTGGTAATGGATTACTTTTTGGCATGGAATTTGCATATGTTTGCTACACAAAGCTAAGTTAACTGGAGATTATTGTCACTGCAAATTTGCCTTTGGCAGACTACTGTTGATTTTAATGTTAGTTTGTCTTAGTTGCTAATTTTGTGTGAGCTTGTTGGGCCTGATTCATCAAGGAATGTATCTGCTGATTTCAAGTGTAACTTATGCAAAATCACTCTGCACATACCCAGAACCGGGAGATACATGCGTGAACGCAGCCTGTCCGCTCTATCTTTGAATGCAAAGGATACTTACTTAAGCCTACGATTTCGGGAAGTGAATGGGGAGGGGAAGGATCATTTTGCAGTAGTCACTGTACAGAAAGGGAGTGCCAAATTCAAGCGCACGTCCAAATCCAGCTCTGGGCATCTCAAAGTTACTTGTTTTTCTGCCGTATCTCTTGCTCCAGGTGGAGGGGCTAGTCTAAGTCCTGATCAGTAGTAATGACATTTCATATGCATGCTATAACGTGTGTTTGCAATCATGAGCAACTGTAAAAATGTATTTTATGCTCAGTAGACATTAAGAACATCCTAATAATTCTCAACTGTTTTATCATTAATGCCTATGGGCCTGATTCATTAAGGAACTTAAATTAAGAAGTTTGTTATTTAAGTCTCCTGGACAAAACCATGTTACAATGCAAGGGGTGAAAATTAGTTTTGTGTTTTGCACATAAGTTAAATACTGACTGTTTTTTCATGTAGCACGCAAACTATATTTTTGGGCAGCACTATGACTAAGTGGTTAGCACTTCTGTCTTACAGCACTGAGTTCAATTCCCGACCATGGTCTTATCTGTGAGGAGTTTGTATGTTCTCTCTGGGTGCTCCGGTTTCCTCCCACACTCCAAAAAAAACCATACTGGTAGGTTAATTGGCTGCTAACAAATTGACCCTAGTCTGTGTGTGTGTGTGTGTGTTAAGGAATTTAGACTGTAAGCCCCAATGGGGCAGGGACTGATGTGAGTGAGTTCTCTGTACAGCGCTGTGGAATTAGTGGCACTATAGAAATAAATGGTGATGATGATATTTTTTATTGTGCATGCAACAAATTAGCCTTATTTATGTTTAGTTTTAAAATATATTTATTGTAGATTCTCTCTATTAAGTATTACTCATTGTTCCTGGCTTTGTCTAAATGTCACATAAGCCTTGGCCTAGGGTGGCAGAATTGTAGTGACTGCCCTTCATGTACTTTTATGGCCACATGTTTAACGTTTTCTCAAATTTTTTATTTGAAACTCAACATTTTTAAACTTGTATTCTTACTTATATATTATTTATTTGTACTTCTTCTGGGTTATGGTTAGGAGATCTGTTGTGTTGGGGAACACATTCCCAGCAGCATAAAAAATCCAGTGATTTATTGTAGACAAATGGGACGTGGGAGAAGTTGAGACAATTGAGGCAGTGAAGTGGCACAGCAACATATGTCCTGAAGGTAAAAAAAAAATGAAATTGAGGCCTATTATAGGGTTGTTGTACTTTGTCCACTAAGATTAGTTTGTGATTTATTTTCTGCAGTGGTTTTGTGTTTTTTCACTTTATTCCATGACCATCCTTTGAAGTTGAACCTGACGTCTCTTGAGAGGGGACACAGTTAAGCTGAGTATACACTTCAGAAAATTTCTCCTGATGAGATATCTGTAATGATTTTACCAATGATTGCAGGGGCGCACGGAGGATTGTCGGGGGGGTTTCCCCTCCGACCCAAAACCCCCCCCCCAAAAAAACAACCCGAGAGAGAGCTGCTGCACATGCGCCCGCGCATGCGTAGCAGCGCCGTTTCGTCAGCTCTGTCCTATACAGCAGCCGCGGCGCTGTCTAAGAAGCGTCCGCGGCAGTGCTGTATACACTACAGCATCGCCGCGGACGCTTCTTTGACAGCGCCGCGGCTGCTGTATAGGACAGTGGCCACTTAGCGCAGGGGGGGTTTCTAGAGACTCAGAAACCCCCCCTGCGTGCGCCACTGGATTGAAAGTCCCGATGAGCATGCCGATTCATGGGTACACACCTACACGTTTTACCTTCAGATCTGTGCTCCACATCTGTCATAACCATCTGTTGAAAATATTGTGACTCTGCACACTCCATAGAGATCTGCTTACAGAGGTCAGAATCTCCTGAGTTAGTTTGACAGAACAGTAAGGTTAAATATCAGTATTCGAGAACAAAGCTGTACTAAGAAATGTTTACCTCTATGAAGTGTATTGTGGACTGGAATCTCAACCAGATGTAATAGAACACATCTATACCTAACAATTATGTCCATATGAGTGAGTAGATGGATACAATTGTTTGTGAAGACAAAACAATGATAACAAGCTTCCATAAAACATTAATTTGGAGATTATGGTTGCAAAAATATGCTTTGATAGTACTAAACTACTAGTAATAATACATGGTTTATATTACTGCTAACATAATTAGTATTCACTCCAAAGATGCTATTGAAGAGGTTAATTCCCTGTAAGACATTTACAAAAACTAGTACACTGGAGAACTGTGTGTTGCTGCCTGTAGCACCTAATCAGGATCTACTTGTCACATTTTTATTCCACTTTAGAAAATTAAAGCAAACATTTGATTAGTTGTGATAGGCAGGGCCATCTCTTCCATTGGGCACGATGGGCAGCTGCCCGGGGACCCCACGGGCAAGGGGGCCCCATAGGCACGGCTCTTAATGAGAATAAATAATCCTGCAAAAGAAAAAAACCTGCAAAAAAAACCTACAAGGGTCACTGAGCAAGTACATCTATCTATCTCTATTTCTATATATCTATATCTATATCTGTATCTGTATACATCTATATATCTATATCTATATCTATATCTATATCTATATCTATATCTATATCTATATCTAGGGGCCCCGGTGCACTGCTTTGCCCGGGGGCCCATAATGTTGTTAAGATGGCCCTGGTGATAGGCACTAGTTTTCCTAAATGTCCACCCATGTTTATTAATAGTTCAGAAACACAGGGTACTAACCTGCTTCATCTCTGGACGGCCTACGCTTTATTTTACCTAACAGAGGAGTTAATGTGGATTGGAAATTATCCTAACATTCAGGTGCACTCAAACTTTGTTTTGTATAAACTCTGTTGCAGTCTTTTTTTCTCTATGCAATGTTATGTAATACTCTGTATTTGTTATACATATGCATTTACATTGACACACCTGCAGTTGTCTTTTTAACTTAATATTGCAACTACTGTATTTATTATGATTGTATGCATGCTTCCCAAACACGCATGTGATCGTATATAATTTTTAGATATATTTTTTATTTATCTTACAATTAGGTTCTCTTTGAAGATCACACAAAGCAAATTAGGCGCTAATGAGGATAGTAAGGTGCTTAACTTAACGGCTGCTCAACATTAACAGGTTCTGTAGTTGTTATATAATTTGAGACAAACAAACTGAAATATTGAAGAGCACAGGTATAAGTAACAATTATAATCAGTATTTATTAGAAATCTTTATGATTAATACACATTTAAAAACAATAATATAAACACATATAAAACGTTAATCATCCACATTACAAGCGGCAGGTCTATAGATAAATGTATCTATCCAGCTCAATAAGTTCATGAAATGTATAAATAAACATAAAAACTCCCCGATCCTTTGGATATAATAGTCTTTATATCCATGACCATTAATTTACTCCAATAATCCAAATTTTTATATGGTGCAATGTTCCTACTTAAGCCTCCTTAGAAAAAATCCAGATAAATTGGTCAAATTAAAATTTTCCACAACAGGTACTCACTTGTGTGTGTGTGTGGTGAGGGGGGGGGGGGGGGTGGTACACATTACTCACTCTGGGGGCCTGGATGTGGCAGACATCAATAGCCCCATTTAAGCTGGATTATTGGTGAGGCGCCAATCAGAGCAACTTACTCTTGGTTTGATGGTGACACCCAATGCCTGTCATTAGAGGCGGGCTGGCCCAGGGGGGCCACTCAGTCTTACCTCTATTAGGGCCGGGGTAGGCCGGCCGGCCGCCCCCCGGATGCAATATACACATTTTCACCGGCGGCCGCATCTCATGACATGGGATGTGGCCGCGTCAACTCCAACAGGCTGCGTTCTGTGAGTATCAGTGCAATGCTTCTATCTATAGATAGTTAGCTGAGCCTGTGGTGGAGGCAGTATTGACCTACTCCTATAATTATGTATGGGGTAGGTTGCTCCATATTCCCCATCACCCTGGCAACTCAATTACTTACAATGGGCCTCCCAAGCAGGCTAAAAATAAATGAATAAAACTATTACATACAGAGTAAGACAATCGAGCCTCCTCCTCTCTAGCTCTCTGTCTGCTGCACACATGTTGTGGAATGCCCGGACTGTACAGGGCATGAACAAGACAAAGATCTTTCTTAGAATCTTTTAGTGCTACTCAAACTTTCATAGCAATATAAACTTTAAAACAGTTCAGAACTTGTGTACAACAGTATCTGGAACAGAAATGATGATTCATTGCGTTCCGCTTTAGTTTCAAATCCATGGGGACACTGACAAAAATGTAAATTGGTTACAAAAATCCTTTGTCTGAACTGATAAAACCTTCATAAAAGGGAAATATATTTCAGGGCTGTAGTAAGGAACAGAAATAAGAGTCAGCTCAGAGATAAAATGCACTGTATAATAATAGCACACAGAGGCTTGATGATGGAAGGAAAAACTTTGAAAAAGTCTCAGATCAGACGAAAAGGAGCTGATCTATATGGGGTGTTGAGTCCATGTGAATGGAGTACAGACCTGCAGTAATTGAGAGTGTCGAATCTAAATCAGATTGTTCACCTGTAAGTGTCAGTTTATCAGTTATGAGCTCATCAGCTGGAGAGAATTAAATACACGGCATGGTTTGCTTGTACAATAAGCTCTGCTTTATTAGTTACAAGTCCATATCTATATAGCAAAAATCACGTATTACGAAAACTACGCCCCAAAAGGTTTTAACCACTCATGCTCCCTTTACACAGATGTTACTACATTCTCTCATTATCACGCTGGAATACTCCCCAGGGGGGGTTGGCTTATCTCCTGATTCACCTACTTGGCCCCTAGGCGCACTCATAAATGCACTCCCAATTTCCACAGGTGGTCTGTATGTCCATTTTTGTGTAAGTTGTGATAATGCTATCTGTAGTACATCTGGGGGTAAATGTATTAAGCAGCGAATCCGTCAAGTCGGCGTTTGTGACGGCCAAATTTAAAACACCAATTTTATTAAAGGCAAAACTGTTTGGGTTTGACGGATCCACTGATTAATACATTTGCCCCCTGCTCGCCGATGTATGAAGCTGAGTTTTCATACAAAATCGCCAGAGTTCTGCTTCTGTCAAAACCGCTACTTGCAAAATCGCCAGAGATCAAACTCACCACTGTTTGCCACTGCAGGTATACAAGTCTCCAATGTATGAAGCTGCGAGTTAGCAAACTCAGGAGAGTTTGCTTCTAAACACGCCAGATACAACACGCTGCTTGATAGCAGCGTGTTGTATCAACACATCACTGTTACACTGCCCTGGCAGTGTTAAAAAGTTAAATAATAGATAAAAGCAACAGCATGGCCACAGTTTTTAGGGCAACCTGGCTTGCTGGGACCTGTAGTTCCACCCAAAAAATTTGGTGTCAGTTTGTTTTTTAACACTTTCTCGCCGTATTACCCTACTACCCACAGCCCAGGGGTAGTAGGAAGAGCCCTAGTGCTATCAGCACTGGGCTGGTTCTTTCTAGGGTAGGGGCCCGCTCGTTTTTTCCGGTGGACTTCACTCCCTAGGGAATCCAGCCCAGCGCTGAACAACCTAGGGTTGGTTAGTCATTATGGCAGGGGGACCCCTGCCGCGCGTCCCCCTGCTATAGTGCCGCCAACCCTGGCTGGTTTGCCTAGTGCTGGTAAAGTGAAAATCGGGGGAACCCCACGCAAAATTTTTCCCCGATTTTCACGGGACCAGCACTAGTCAGGCAGCACTAGGGTTAAGCATAAATGGCGGGGGGACCCCACGCTTTTTTTTTTTAACTTTTATCTATTCTTTAACTTTTAACCAGGGCCAGTGTAACAGTGATGTGTTGACAACTCACTGTTACAACACAGGCGAGTGTTTACATCGCTCAAAATCGCCAGAGATGACCAGCGATTTTGAACATGAGTCTCAAAATTGCAGCTTGATACATTTCCATTTTTTTTTTTTTAAAACTCGCGGGTATTTCCCGCGATTTAAACACGCTGGCAAACTCGCACTTTCATACATTTACCCCCTGATGTCATCACTTTATTGTTAATAAGGTGAATGTGTGTAATACAAGGAATAATGGATAATGCCTCCCCTAAAGTAAATTATTATGGATATTAGAAGTTACCTTAGAGATGCATGACCTTTATATGGTCATGGAACTTCTCAGTGGCTTATAACATACAGTATTTATCATTTGTAGGGTGAACAGTATCACATATATAAACGCCTCTCATCTCCAAGTCTGTGCTCTTACACATCTCAACTGGATCACATGCAGTAAAACTGACAATCACCTCGTATTTATTATCCTATAATTATATTGTGCTTTATAGACATTGTTTAAGCGTTTGCATCAGTCTTTTTCCTGTCCTAATCCCTCAAACAGTTTGGCAGGATCCAGGGCTCTAACTGACACTAGCAAACACAATGATCTAACACGGGACTGCCAATTAACCTATATTTACCCTGCCATTATAACATTTTGTAGGGGAAGTTATAAATGGCTCTTACATTGGCGTGATTGTCATTGTTATGATAACAATGTTATCAAAATTCCCTAAGTAACTCCAGCACAACCTTCCAATCCTAAACTGGACTGTCTGTGTGCCATCATACTTAGGGGTAGGATTACCAGATTACCTAAAAGAAAGTACAAGTCTTGGTGGCACACAAAGAACACATTTTGGGTTTGAGGTTATAAAATTAGTGGTTTCATGAAGAGGATGTCTGTGCTTTTCTTATATTTATATACACACACATGGGCTGGTGCAACGTTGGATGCAAAATAGGAGTAATTTGTGCTTAACATTAGAGCACGGAAAATTAACATATATCCGCCCAGTATACATCTCAAGATGCATTTACCTCTGTATCACTAACATATGCACCCATCATGATCAGCGCATATTAGGACCTGCCTATTGCAGGATATAAGCCTAATAGCAGGCGTATATACATGTTTCTGCAGGTCTGCATGAGCCGCATTTGTGTGATCATGAATTTACTGCACTTGGCCTGTATTTACATGCCCCTTCAATCCCCCATTCTGTCTCTCCAGGTGTAGGCGGGTGTACGTGCCAGAATCACGCAAGTGTGCATAGGAGCAAATGTGTGCACCCACTTTCTGGGCATGTGGAAGCAATCTCACAATCTAAGTGACTTACCAGCATGCTTATTCATCCAAAAGGACCATCATGTGTATACATCTGAAATGACAGACCAGGGGGTATATTTGCTAAATTGCGGGTTTGAAAAAGTGGAGACATCGCCTATAGCAACCAATCAGATTCTAACTGTCATTTTGTAGAATGTTCTAAATAAATGATAATTAGAATCTGATTGGTTGCTATAGGCAACATCTCCAATTTTTCAAACCTGCAGTTCAGTAAACGTATCCCCAGATTACAAAGCCTAGTGACAAATGCCACAAGAATTAAATAATCATTTTCTCTCACGTCAGTAGAAGCACCTGAGTGACATAGCATTAAGAAGCTACTTTAATGACATACACAATTTCATTGTTGGACTTGGAACATGTTTTAGAAAATATTTTAAGCATTCCAATTGAATGGGAAACTTGATAAATCTATTTTGTATGCATTGATTGCAGTGGATAGAATATTTATAGGTCACACATTTCCTTTGAACAAAGATAGAGACAATAAGTACATGTCCTGTGACTGCAGTGATAATAAGTGACAGTGACAATTCTATTAAATTTGAGACAATATCTGCAAAATGGGTACTGATCATAATTATGACGTATGACCATTCTAATCTATTATTATCCAAATCTGGAATAACTTTTAAATACACTAGATCAGTGAATAAAATAGTGAATTTGAAGTGATTCCAAAATTGTATAATCATCATCATTTATTTGCTAGGCACCACAAAACTCCACAGTGAGTACAGTCAGAGTTACAAATCCTATAAAATACACAATTAATTACAAAGGTGCTGATGTGAAACAGGGTGGAGAGGACCCCGCTTGTAAGAGCTTACAGTCTAGTGGGAGAGGGAAAGACACAATAGACGCTAGTGGGAATTGGAGAGCACATGGGACTGGTAGAACCTGCAGAAGGAGTAATATCAGGTAGAAGTAAGGCTGTAATGAAGAGGTGGGTTTTGAGATAGAGCATTTGAAAGATTGAAGGTTTGGGGAGAGTCTGACCAGCGGGCGAGGGAGTTCCATAAGTGGGGAGCACACAGGTGAAGTCTTAGAGACAGGAGTGAGAGTTTTTCAGAGGAGGAGAGGTGAATCTCAAAGCCAGAGTTTGATGAGGTTAGAGATGTATGAAGGGAGGAGTTAGTAGTTTGAAATTAATGCTGGAGGAAATGGGGAGCCAATATAAGGATTTATAGAGTGGTACCGTGACTTGGAGCAGTGAGAGAGGAAGATCAACCTCTCTGCGGCATTTAGGATGTTTTGTAAAGGGTAAAGATGGATGAGGAAAAGGCCAGATAGCAGGATGTTGGAGTCTAGAATAATAATAATAATTGCTTAGAACCTTTATATGGTATTAGAAGGATGAAGAATAAAACAAATAGGAAGTCAGAAAATAAATGTTTTACTTAGCTTCAAGTACAGCATCAGGGAGACTCCCATGCCAGTAACAGAGATATCCTGAAGACAAAGAGCAACTATTACCCCAAATCCTGTAATATACCACAGGAGTTAATTGATCAATATGCTCCTCTACCATATATGGATTTTATTTACTTTATTGCTGTAAAATATGAACAATCATTACTAGAAATTCATTCCTTAGCTGATAATAACGATTCACATTTGTAGGTATTTTTATATTGACGATAGAATCAAATAACCTGTGAATATCATGTGATGAATTTCACAGTATGGCTCTGCACCTCGAGCCTGTAGATGGCTCATCCACGTTCCTTCCATGTGCGCAATAAAGCAAGGTAAGTAAGCGTGTCTCAGTTTGCTCTTTAGTGTCAATCAACATAATGTCATCAGTATAGACAAATGCTGTTGATGTCAAATCATCAGCAAGTTTCTAGCTACTAGTCCATGGCATATGGCGGAAAAATGGAGATACTGTGTCCCTGGTATATTGCTGTCTATCCCAGGTGAATAAAAACCGATCCTAAGAATTTGTTGCACTTGGTATAGAGAAAAATTAAGTGACTAAATCCACTATTTTATTCTCTATCAAAGGCACTATATTCCGTATAGCCACAGCCGAACGTGGGACCACTTTATTGAGAGCTCACACCTCCACAGTCATATGCTTTGACTTGCATGATTTGCTTACAGTAAAGAGCGAAGCATTGACTGGCCATTGAAACACTCCCACTTGCTCAAGTTCATCCATAGACTCTTAGATCTTATTGTGTTTCCCAGGAATGCGGTACTGCTTGAGGCTCACTGGAGTAATGGAGAGGGTTTGTATACCAGATGCCAATTTCATTTCACAAAAGTCTTAGCTGCAGCAACAAAACATCTCTTATTACAAGGGTAAATGTTACTAGTTCAGTTTTAATATACTACACTCTAATAATATCCATTCCAAGAATAGTATCTGGTAAATCACTGATTAATATGTCTGCATCAAATATGGGATCTTTACATATAGCCATTTGCAAAAAACACCTCTACTTTTATGTCTATGTAAAAAAACATGTGCTAATTTGCATAGTCAAGGAAAATGCTAACTTCAGCACCCGTGTCTAACAATGCAGTGACAGTGAAAACAAGGGTAGCAATTTTGACTAAATGAGTCTTCACCTCGTTTCCCACAAAGTATGGACAATAAAAACATATACTTTTCTAGCACTTAGGTTCCCCAGATTTCCCAATCATGTTTTTAGACCATATATTTATTATGGTTATGTTTAAACGGGTATATATTGTATTTCTTAACATGTCTGAAAGAGCATGGCTTAGTTAACTTGTGTACACATGCAGATTAGGCCATCGTCTCAACCAAGGCAAAAGGACTATATTACATTGTGCAACAAATTCCTGCATAAATGTACATCACACCAATCAGAAAAGTACCAATCAGGCTGGTCCTGGAACTCCACAGAAGACTGTTTCTTCCTTTAAGACACAGCTCCCGAAACAGTAAATTGGCATTCACTACCCAGTGATAGCTGAAGTTAGACAGTGAAGGGACCATCGGTCCTTGGAGTATTGCCTTTGTCCTGATCTCTCTCCAGGGGGTATATTTACTAAACTGCTGGTTTGAAAAAGTGGAGATGTTGCCTATAGCAACCAATCAGCTTCTAGTTATCATTTTGTAGAATGTACTAAATAAATAACAAATAGAATCTTATTGGTTGCTATAGGCAACATCTCCACTTTTTCAAACCCACAGTTTAGTAACTTTACCCCCAGGTCTTGGAGAGCTGTATGTCCGCCAAAAGTTGAGTGACAGTGACCCGGGACCGCTGCCTTGCTGGTAGTCTGAAAGGAGAGAGCGTCTGCATCCCAGGTGAAGCTTGGTTGGACTGCACCTCCTGAGAGTGACTTAGATTCTGGTGAGGTATTTTCATTATATCCTGTATGTTTTGTATTCCAGACCAAAGTGTGATTTGTTGCAGTTTATTATTTAAATGTTATTATTGCTGATTGGTGCTATCTTTTTGTTAAATAAACCTAAATATTGTTATTTCAGATATTTGCTTGGGTGATTTTTAATCTTGGATAGGTACTGGGTAGGCTAGCTGTGCAACACAAAGTGATACATTAAGCCTGTTATTTTCACACCAATACATAGGGTCTCCAGCTCTAATCACATGCACTTGCAGAGCTATGGGGGCACATATTTTAATATGCTTTGATCTACAATTTCCATGTCTGTCCTCAACCATCCTGGCAGTAATTTATGTCCCGTGTCTGTGAAAATATCCCACTGTAATCCATACAAATACCAATATTCCCCGACACACTCTTTCCTTATTGTGGCCCAAGGGGTAACATCTTAAGCTCTGAAGGATTGTGATACCCTTATGTAACACTCAGTTACACAATGTCTAGCAGTTTATTACTCAGTGACATATCTCTCATAAGTCTCATTTGTAAACATACTTTTGGATCCCCAGAGACACTCCCTAGGCCCATAGCCTCTTGGGACGATAATAATGTTCCAACCCTTCCCAAATTCTGAGCACCCATGTTAGCAGCCCTATCTCTATTTACTGTATTTTCAGCAATGTCACCTAATACCCCAGCATTGCAATTTTTAGTTTCTTCAGTAAACCTTTGTAATATAGACTTTTCTGCCTATGAACATTCTACTCCTTGTTCGCTGTTACATGAAGCCTTCCTTATCCTCCTGCCCATACTAGAATGCATGGTTACTATGAATCAGAGTTCATTATCAACCCTTACCGTGTCTGTTGCATTATCAGAGTATATATTACAGCAGTCTTTATTTGTCTCCTACCCCATTGTCTGCATTTTCACTACATGGTCTGCAAATTTTCCCTCTAGACCGTCAGTCCCTTTCACAGAATTACTATACTCTGTAATGAGAGACAATTCCATTTCTCTTGCCTCTTTGAACCATTACTTTTCATCAAGTGTCTGGTAAAACAGCCAACCCACTCTTCTACAAATTTTTTGATTGGATTTCAAATATAAGTATTTCAGATAGTTTGTAATATCATATACCTGTATAGTGGCATGATATTTAAATAACTCTTGAGAGGAAGACTGCTAGTGACCAGAACTGGTCCCCTTGGGGTGTGGCTGATTGTGCTCTGATTCCACCCATCCCCTACTACATAGTTTACTAAACATTTTCTGATTTCTGGGTCCTGCTAATGATAACAGGGTGATCTTTGTATTGTATGTTGTCATCTCAGGAACTACAGTACATGTGTTGTGCACTGTGTTGATATGTATGTTTGTTACCAACACAGTGCAAAACACAAGTAGTTCCTGAGATGACAACATACAATACAAATATCACCTTAACACGGCAACTGAGGGTACAAACCCACTTCTGGCTCCAATATTGTGTCAGGTTACTCAGTTAAAGCTATGGAAAGGAATGAGAGCACAAAATACCACAAATTAGATAATACATGTTGTAGCACAAGCTTGGCATAGACGAATAGTAGCCAGCAGTATCAAAGACAGGGAAACTCCGTTGTAAGTAACTGAGATATCCTGTAGACAAAGAACGACTGTTTCACAGAATCCAGGAACATACACAAAGAAGATGTCAACATTAGGACTTCAATGAACAAAGGGCTCTCCTGCAGCAATATATTTAGTCCTTAGAGGTCTATTTATTATTGTGCTGCAAGTGGAAACAATTATTATGCATTAAGCGATACATAATGCTGCTATGTACTATTCCGGGGCTGCTCTGTGAGCCCAGGCGAAGAGCCGCCTCCTCCACAAAGGATTTTTACTCTTCCCGGAAAGCCTAACAGTGCCGACGATTGGAAGAAATTAAATGCACAGCTAACGTCTGCGCATGTACGTAGTGATCGTACCCTGCAGGGGTTCAAGTGAATCCTATTTTGCTGTTGAGATCACACTTAAGATTGAGAATCTGTGACTAGGGAATGTGTTGAGTACAATAAACAATATAAGTAATTGTCAAACATTTTATCTGCACTATTGAAGTTGACTTGTACAGTGTTTTACAGAATAACAGAAGAGAACAAGTGGGTTTAAAGGACTGAGAAACATATATAAATATGTACAAGCAGATAGATAGGAGCTCTGTGTGGGGAATGATACAAATCACTCAGATAAACACTTGCAGTATATTAAAGAAGCCCTGGTGTTTTTGACAATTTATTGTGCTCATCACTAAAAATGTTTTAGTAGGCCTGTGCTACAACCATATAAGCAATATTGGGATAAAAATAAAATGTATGCCACCATTATCTTCAATGAAGTGTGCCACCACTGTGCCCTCAGATATCATGCCACTTCTGTGCTCTCTCTTATAGTATGCCAACACTGTTCTGATTTTTGTGTAGGACTTTGAGCAAGAGAGCTGGTGAGGAAAAGCATAGGGATGCATCAGGTTCTTCCAAAAGAAGGGTATTACATCTATCTTCCACCCTCCCTTTGAATGGACACAAAGCAATGGACATGTTTCACTTGCCTTGAGAAAGAAAACCTAAGCGAAATGCGCATCGGTTTTTGCTATGTTTATCTCAATTTCCTACCTGCATCAATTCATCCCTGACCACTAGCTAGAAACTCCGTACGCAGTTAATAATTAAACAGCCTCTCTCTGCCCTATGTCATTTATGGTTCCTAGCAAGATATATAGAGACAACTAGCTAGGTACCAATTTATCCCACAGAATGGCACTGTGATTCTATACTGCATGCAGGGCCTGATCAACCATTAGGCCGATCAGGCTGCAGCCTGGGACGCTGGGTCTCTAGGGGGCGCAGTGCCAGGACAATTCACAAGCATTTTTTCCTATCTAAAATGTCCGGCGCTGCCTCCTCAGTGATTGGACTGTCCCTGGTCTAAAGGGGGCTGTCCCAACTGTCATTGTATCTAATCACACTGATTCAGGCAGCTAACAGCACATCCGATGCTGTTAGCTGCCCTGTGAGTGCATCTGCAGTGCTAGGCTTTGTGTGGTCATGTGAGATGATCACATGACCACACTAGTCACAGAGCCCGCGCTGCACTGACGGCAGCTAACAGCATGGGATGTGCTGTTAGCTGCCTGTCAAGAAGACAGAATTGCCGGAGAAGAGGAGCAGAAGACTTCAAGGTAAGTTATATTTATTAAATATAAGGGGGACAGGGGAGGGAGATTAATGGGGTGGGTGAAAAACTGTTAGCTGCTTGATGTTTGTGGAAAAGGGGGGTTAATAAAGTGACTGCAGGGGGTTAATTAAGTGACTGGGGGTATTACGGCTCACGCCCCATGTATCAACTCCTAGAACCGCTTCAGAGGTCTTCGCCTATAGGAACCGCTTTTTCCGTAGAGCTAGATGCGCTCGCAGGTACTCTGATGCCCCCAGGTCTTGTACTCTAGTAGTAGGAGCTGATAACCTGAGAACGTAGCGCAGGTGTTCACACAGAGGTGGAGAGAAGATACCGGCAAAGATTTTGAGGGTCACCGGCAATACAATAGCGTCTAAGTCCAGGCCAGGGGTCAAACAGGTCACAGGCAAGGTGGCAGCGTCAGTATCCGAGCAATGGTTCAGGGTCACAGGCAAATAAGAGGCGTCAGTATCCAGGCAAGAGGTCAAGGTTCACATGCAAAACAACGGTGTCAGTATCCAGGCAAAGGGTCAGCAATGATAATAGAATAACTGGAGCAAGAGCAGAGCGGGAGAAGTATGCAGGGTAGCAGGGACTGTAACCGGCAGGGAGGCTTTTCCCCTTCCTGCCTTAAATACCAGCATGGCCCAATGAAAATGTTTTGGCCACAGGAGGGATAATCAAGCAGCCGGCTACTTCTTAATTTGCGCACGCGCCCGGCTGTCCTGGATGCTGGGGTACGGCGCTACACACTGAGAGCGTCCCGACCGTTGCCTTGGCAATGGCCGGGACAAACCGGAAGTGACCTCCCGGTCGTCATGACGACGGCCGGGACGCTGGGGCAGAGAGTCGCGGCGGTGCCCGGAGCCGCCGCGACTCGCGACAGGGGGTTAATGAAGTGACTGGAAGGGGTTAATGAAGTGACCGGGAGGGGTTAATTAAGTGATTGGAGGGTTAATGAAGTGACTGGGAGGGGTTAATGAAGTGACTGGGTATGGGAAATTAATTGACTGGATGGGGTTAATATATTAACTATGGGGCCTGATCAATTGGCTGGGGGAAGGGTTTATGATTGTGCTGGGGGGTTAATGATTGGGCTATGGGGGGTGACAAATTGGCTGGAGAGGATTAATGATTGGGTGGTTGATGAAATGGATGGTGGGGGTCATAAACTTCTGTTGGGGGTTGATAAAAATGGCTGGGAGGATGTAGTGGTTGGCCGAGGAGTTGATGAAATAGCTTGTGGGGGGCATGATTTCTGTATTGTGTGGCGGTGACTAGAAAGCTAAATGCTAGATAGTCAGGGTGTGTAGATATTAGTATATGATTGTAAATAATTTTCATATATTTTTTTTATCTATGTCTGTACTAGGGGTTTGTTTTATATGGTCATAATGCAATGTTGTGTTTGAATCATTCAGGGTTTGTTAAAATTTTGCACTATAATATAATTTTTGCACATTTTAAATACAGGACTCCAAGTTTCCAGAAGCCAGCGAATGGACAACGCTCCAAGAACGAGCAAGAAAGAACATCAGGTAGTCAATGCTGCAAGGCAAGAGATAAAGTGCAAAATGAAGTGTGTTTTATGTATTAATTAACACTTTACAATTTTGTTTATATATTTATTTTGTTTATATACACATTTTGTATATATATATAGATATATATATATATATATATATATATATATATATACACATATATTACACACACATTGGTGGTGGGAGGTGAGCGGCATGGCTGACTGCATGCTACTAATATAGCAGTTGCAGGTATGGCTAACCTACTCCCTTCTCTATTGGGTTAACCATTTATTATTTTACCCTAACTCCTATATAACAGGGAGAAACTAAAGAATAACAGCACATTATACAACTTTTAGATAAATTAATAACTACCCGAGTTTCATCGCTTTAACGACACAACTAAAAGAATAGCCCCTTATTATACAGGGAAAAGGTTTATGGCATAATAATAGTGAATTACTTTGAGCTTAGTGGCTAATAATACTACTATAGGGGTATTTACCTTATAAGCTTTGATGAATGAATAGGAATGATAAATAAAGCTATTTTTCCTCTCTATATCAAGGGGATTAGCAAAGACCATTATTACTAATATTTTACTAGCAGGTCCAATAAACTAGACACAATTTGAAGTGTTTTATTATATAAAAATATATTGAGATAAAAAACTTCTAATCACCTCACACAAGTTAATCACTACACATTATCACCTTTTGCTTGTACCTATGTGATTTAAGTATTTGGGTGCACCCTTTGGAAGAAAGGATTAACTAATATATATATTCATATTTTCTGAACCAAGTTGGATAACCAATAGATCAAGAGGGTGTTCTGATATTTGTCAATCATTACATATATCCTAGTGCGAATTGCTCCATTTTCTCTGTGTATGCCCACACATATGTGCAGTATTTAGTCTTTTGACAATTTGCTATTTGCATATTAGAAACATGGCTGAATTAGTAATATATTATTTCTATCAATTTATTTTACACCAATTGGATGCAGTGAGGGTTAGATTTGCCTTTTGGGCTACACATCATATTCTGAACTAAGTAATATTCAGTGAGTACACGTCTGTTTTGGAAGCTTATGCTGTTAACTCATGCTGCTCCTACACAACTTTTTAATACAACTAATAAGAATTATTTTTGCTCAGTGTTCACTACAGAAAGAGAGGGGAAGGGGCCACAGTTAAGTTGCAATATACTCAGAAAAATGAGGTAGATACAAATGCATTTACAGAGAAGAAGGTCCTAACAGAACTCTCAAAACTGAATGAAAGTGGATAAATCAATGGGGCCAGATGGGATACATCCAAGGATATTAAAAGAGCTTAAAGGGGTGCTGGTAACATCATCAACATAATTATTCAACCAGTCACTAGTTACAGGAGTAATCCCAGAGGACTGTAAAAGAGCAAATGTAGTCCCACTGCACTAAAGTGGAAGCAAGGAAGAGGCGAGAAACTACAGACCAGTGAGTCTTACATCATTAGTAGGGAAATTGATGGAAACACTCTTAATATAAAGAGTTGTAGAATATCTAAAATCCAGTAATTTACAGGATCCCAAACAGCATGGATTTACTGGGGGGAGATTGTGTCAAACATATATTATTGACATTTTAGACTAGGTAACTAAAGTAATAGATCAAGGAGGTGCCATAAATGTAGCTTATCTAGACTTTAGTAAGGCTTTTGATACTGTCCCACATCGCACACTGATAAATATACTTGAAAGTTTGGGATTGGATCTAAGATGTTTGAATGGATAAAGTCTTGTTTGCAGGATAGAAAACAGAGACTTGTAGTAAATAGAGTGCATTCACAGGAGGGAAAGGTTACCAGTGGAGTACCCCAGGGATCCGTATTTGGGCTGTGCTTTTTAATATCTCTCTTAGTGACCTTGCAAATGGTATTTAAGGGAAAGTATGCCTTTTTGCAGATATGACACAAAGATATGCAACAGTGTAGACACACCAGGAGGGGTAAAACAAACAATGATCTAGGTAGACTATTACTATTATTTTTATTATTAGCATAGATTTGCAAGGTGCCACAGTGCCCCACAGCACCGTACATTAATTAAAACAGGATATACACAAAGCAAGGACATACATGAAACAAGGACATACAAGTCAGATATAATAAATGCAGACATGAAACCAAAGGGTATGGAGGACCCCTGCTCATTAGAGAGCTTACATTATAGGTGTAAGAGGGCACAGATGGCACAAGAGGAGCGAGTGTGACTCAGAGTAGAGATGGGGACAGCTGTGAGGGTATATTAGTGTGAACAGTATCATCAGGGATAAGGTAAGCTTTAAAATAGAGATGGGTTTTTAGAGAACGTCTAAAGATTTGAAAGCTATAGGAAAGTCTGATTGGATGTGGTAGGGAATTCCATAAGTGGGGAGCAGCACAGGAGAAGTCTTGTAGGCACGAGTGAGAGGTGGTTACCAGAGACAGAGGGCAGGGGGTGGGTGTATTTTGATATGAGATTTGAGATGTATGAAGGAGTGGTGTTGTTGAGGGCTTTGTAGGTAAGGGTGAGTAATATGAATTGGATTCTGGAGGACACAGGGAGCCAGTGTAGGGATTTGCAAAGTGGTGCAGCAGATGTGGAGCAGTGAGAGAGGAAGATCAGTCTATAGGAATGGTCAAGAGTATGCAACAACAGTTTATTGTCAAAAAATCCAAAATCATGCACTTGGGTCTCAAAAACCCAAAGGCTAAATATGGTATTAATGGTATGGAAACTACTCAGGAGGAAACCGATGTGGGAGTCACTATTTCAGGTGACTCAAGTGACTTAAAAGCAGGTAAACAATGTAACAAAGCAATGAGAAAGGCAAGCCAGATACTAGGTTGCATATAGAGAGGAATCAGTAGTTTAAAAAAAGAAGTAATAATGCCACTGGTCATTGGTACGGCCTCATCTAGAGTACTGTGTTCAATTCTGGAGGCCATACACATTAGAGACTGTACAAAGAAGGGCAGCTAAAATGGGGCATGGCCTACTTCAGAAAATCTACCCGGAATGACTGAAATATCTTAATATGTATAGTTTGGAGCAAAGAAGGAAAAAGGGGGACATGATAGAAACTTTCAGATATATCAAGGGTTTGAACAAGGTGCAAGAGGGAAACATTAGAACACGAGGACATGCACTGACACTGGAGGGAAGTAAGTTCAGAGGAAATCTGAGGAAAAATTACTTCACAGAAAGGGTAGTAGATAAGTGGAATAGCCTCCCATCAGAGGTGGTAGTGGCTAATACATTAGAGCAATTTAAACATGCATAGGATAGACATAAGGATATTCCTAGAAATAACTAAGGATCAAATAGGGTTTGAGGGTACCAAAGGTTAAAAAATGGGCAGACTAAATGGGCCAAGCGGTTCTTATCTGCCATCAAATTCTATGTCTCTATGTAACTATTATTATTATTTATGTTCTATGTGTATTGTGACATTGACACCTCCAAGATAACGCTCACAACATATTTCTGGTATATGACCTTCTGTGTATTTGTCAGGGTGGCAATACTATTCAAAGTCCAATTCTCCCTTGGTGATCTCTAACACTAATCTAGCATAGTTCAACTCGCACAGACTATAGTGTGTGTGTGTGTTAGGGAATTTAGACTGTAAGCCCCAATGGGGCAGGGACTGATGTGAGTGAGTTCTTTGTACAGCGCTGTGGAATTAACGGCGCTATATAAATAAATTATAATAATAATATAGAAGAGGAAGAATGGAATGTTTGTAGGTAAGAGTATGTAGGTGAAAAGGATGAGAGGAGGAGTAGGTGAGAACAAGACAGGGTAGGAGTGGGTAAAATGAAGTGGGTGGATGGGGGAGAGAAAAGGGGGGTTTTATCAGAGGATAGTGCCCAGGTTGAAGTCTAAGTTCAGTTCTCTCCTTGTAAGGGTGTTGAATTTGTAGATCCATCTTGCTTCTTCATTTGCTATCTGGGCCATGAAGTTACCTTCTCTCCAGGATTTCATTACATGTTTGATAAAATCTATGAAAATCTATGTTTAAAGATTTTAAAATATCCTATTCTCTATTGTTAACAATGTATTTATTTATTTTATGTTCACCAAGTGGAACTAAAACCCAAAGTCTGGCCTTTCAATTCCAAAGCACATGGGCAAGCCAGCAAGACGGTTTGCGAATGCATCTTTTGGCCCAGCAAGGTGTTAAGCTAAACCCTACCACTCTGGGCCAGTATCTCCAGTATCACACAGCTGCCTCTTTGAAACTTTACTGATGAATTGCAGTGATAAGATTTTTTTTTATTGCTGTGATAAGCAATAATAGTAATAATAAAAAATCATAATTAGCACAACATTTTGATAAATATACCCAAGTCTACGCAATATTAATATAAATTACTCTATTAATGTAAAATTCAAGTTTATACAGTGATAAAATTAATGTTAGCAAAATTGAATTATTATTATCATTATTATTACTATTATTATTATTATTATTATTATTATTAATAATAGCAATAATAATAATTATTATTATTATTATTATTATTATTATTATTTCCATTTCCATTTTAAAATAAGAATATACAAATATTATTTAAGTTAAGTTTAATAGTCATTTTAGGTTAGGAAGTGAAAATATTACTAAAGGTATATTAAACAAGTTAACTCGTGCATGATACTCATGCATTCTAGTCAAATCAAGCTACTTAAGGTCTTAAAAGGGTTCTTGTCATGCATTTGGACCTAGCCCAGGCCTTCTCAGGGGAAGAGCGTTACTTCCCGACGCAAGCGCCCTTTTTAATGTGTGTTCATGAGGTAAAATTACCTCACGAAAATGAGTTTGAGCCCTCAACTTGTAAATTTAGCCTTTACTACCCCTCCCACGGGGGGAAGGGGGGATGATGGAAGTTAACTGACTTCACTATTATCATTTTTTTGTCAAATAATGTCAGTATACCAAATTTCAGGTCAATTGGATGAGCCCTTTCTGAGAAAATAGTTTTTTCCACACACACACACACACACACTAACACACGCTGCTAGGCTTATATATATTAGATATTAGATAATGTTAAGAATTTAGTAGGTCAGTGTAGTATATAACTCCGCCTAGCAGGTGGTGCTGCAGCTTGAGCACTCTGTCACCCGGTAGTTTTTTCCACACACAGACTAACACACACCGCTAGGCTTTTATATTATAGATGTCAGTGGCTTCCAAATAAAACAGAATATTTATAGCTTTAAGCAAATGTGTATACTGAAGTTTCTACCTATTGGCTAAACTTCCCTGTGCTGGAACTGGCCCCTATTATTAATGTAACATATATATTTGTGAGGTCTTCTTCAATAATGTTATTATTATTATTATTATTATAATTATTATAATTTTTTATTCTTATTTTCATTTTTATTTTTATTCCTTATTTTAATTTTTATATCTATTTTTCTTATTTGATATTTTTAATTTTATTTTTAATTTTAAATTTATGTTTATTTTAATTTTGATTTTTTATTTATTATATATATATTTACTAATTTTAGTTTATTTTGATTTGTAATAATTTCTTATTATTTATATATTGATTAGTTATCCTATAATAATATATTAATTAATATTTTTATTGGCATTGCTATTCTGTTTGGTTTGAGGACGAAGTATCTCCTGGTATTTATATGTATATTTCGTGGGGTATTATATACCTTCTAAATATTTCTTTCTTCACGATCTCATTGATGTCAAGGGAGATGGATTAACTGACAAGCATGCCGAATACATAGAAATAATAAGCATGGAAAGGGTGTGTTAATTATTAATGGCACCTGTATGTTTGGCTCTTTATTTAAAGGAGATCCACCAATCCCGGATCAGCTTTGAGAAAGTACCTATCCTTGACACGAAACGTGTCAGTGGGTCTGTAGTTGGAATTGAAATTGCTGTAATCCACTAGCGGTATTCGTTAAATTTCTACCTGAGATCTGTTTTCTGTTTCAATGTCAACCTAACTGAATTCTCTGTGAAGTAATTTATCTCCTGTGTGTGGACTACGAATATCTTGTTGCCAGTTAATCTGGTAATACAGTTGCGTATCATCACGGCAAAGACTGATTCATTCACCAGGAGAAGAAGGTTCAAGATTACTAACAAAGTCTGTTTGCTGCTTATTAAATCCCTCCGGAGGGTCAAATGTGCACGAATAAGTGGTGTGAGTATATTTGTATGCCTGAATGACAGTGGATCCCAGACGAACAAACTGTTGGCAGTATATTTACAACAGCGCTTTGTGGAATTTATTCATGCGGTCTATGTACTTGGGAACATACTTCATCTCATTTCTAGTATTCCCAGTTCAATTGACTATTACGAGATATAGTCACGTATAGGACTAGATCTTTTACCAATAACTGGGTTTATATGTATTCTTTTTGATTGATCATTAATCATTTTTATTGTGAATTGTCGGCAGCCGCCGTTGCTTCTATTTTATTAGTCACCTCAGTACTGAAGGTTTAACAACTTGTATCCTATATATGTTAGGGTTCCTCAGTTAGCTGTGACTTATGCAGATGTTTTTATGTTTTATGTGTATATATATTTTTTGTGGATAGTTTAATAAATATCAACTGTTATTATCTTGAGTTCCTTTCTCGGTCATTGGGAGAATCTCCAGATACATCAGTATATGTATTCTATATTTATTGTATATTTCTAAATAGCAGCGCAACCTTATTTTTTGCTTTTTCTTGTGGCTGACCACTTTTGGTGGCAGTTTGCAATCCACCAAGGGTTTGCAGCAGCTAAACAAGTTTGATTATTATTTTATTAATATTATTTTTCTCCTTTACTCCCCGTTCTACACGACCAATTATTCCCTAGTGTCCTCCAGTGTGCGCCATGAACCCCTAGTGGGGTTTGTTTGTCTTCTGCAATAAACTCTTCTATAAAATGTGCCTAAAATATTCCTAGCACAGTAGGAAAACTTTTTTCCTTATGTATTATTTTTATTAGTATTTATCACCCAAGCGCATATGGTATAGACCAGTGTTAGCTAACCTGTGACACTCCAGGTGTTGTGAAACTACAAGTCCCAGCATGCTTTGCCAATATATAGCAGTTTATTGCTGGAAGGGTATGCTGGGACTTGTAGTTTCACAACACCTGGAGTGTCACAGGTCAGCCAACACTGGTATAGAATTTATTGTACATGATGTGTTGTCCTTATGCTACATTTCACAGAATACCATAACTAAGGTTAAACTAAGGCTCCCCAGTGGAAAAAGCATACTTACCAACTTTTCGGGAGAGGTTTCTGGGAGAAATGGGTATGATGGGGGCGGGGCTCCAAAATGCGCGTCATTTGACAGCGGGGGCGGGGCCAAACGCCACGATTCCCAGGGGAGCTAATTTTGCCCACTTCACTAGGAAGTGGGGCACTTCCTAGTGAAGTGGGCAGATCCGGGATATTGCCACACTCTCCCGGGAGTCCGTGAGACTCTCGCAAAATGTGGGAGTCTCCCGGACATTCCTAGGAGAGTTGGCAAGTATGAAGTATGGTGAGCTATTGCTGCAATGCAGGTTGCTCCATCTGTATGAATCATTTTAAAACTAACCATATCTTTATATGTTAATTGTGTTGGCTTTCTCATAAGAAAACTTGCTAAACCGGATGTCTTTTCCCAACTGTGGAAATGAGAAGCGTTCCTAAACAGTGTAAGTTCAGGGTTGGCTGAAGATGATGACAGAGGAGCACTAGGTGAAGAGGCACATGAAGGGATGTGTGCATGTAATTCATGGCTGTACCTGACTAGTAATGTCTACAGGGAATGAGACATAGCGGCTGTGCCTTGGAGCCCTTTCACACATGAATAAAATACATATTATATATGTGCAGTGCACATTCCAATGCCAGTTTTTTTGCACACTTCTGTAAATTATGTTAACATTTAAATTGGTCATTCACATGTGACCAAACCCTAATAAGCATATTGTAAGTTTGTGTGATTTAAAATAGCATTCACACAGGTATTTTTAGATGTGTCCTTGTACAGATAAGGCACATACCATTCCTGATTTTAAAATGTGCATATAGCTTAAAATGTGTGCATCAACCCATCCACACATACTTCAAGCATATTTTATGCACGTGTGAATGAGCCCTTATAAGATCATGCACCGTGAAGCTGCAATTTTTTGGAAGCAAAATCCTGCTCTTTTTTTTCCAGACTCTGCCCCCCCCCCCCTCCCTCCACAAAGAGACATCAGTGTTTGTTTTTATAAGATCTCTCCATAGTGGAGATAAATAGGTTGTTGTTTTTTTATTGTATTTAAGAAAGACGCAAGCTTCCATCTGATAACGTCAGCATTCCATTTATTGACTAAAGAAACCGCTAGGAAAATACCTCAGGCTATAAAATGTACTTATATTTTATTATTTTTAGTTGCAATATTACACATTGCTCCCTTTTCATACCTATATAGCGCCAAACTCGCTTATCACCATTTATTTTCTTTGCTCAAAAGATTGTTAAAATGTATTAGTTCCATTATATGTCACCCTCTTAATAACACCACCCTCTATATAATGCCATTTTTAGCCTGTGTTTTAAGATGGCATTATAAAGAGGGAACATTTAATTGATATCAGCTATAAATTCCATGCTTCAGACTCAAATATGATTTTTTTTTCCAGAAAAATAATCCCACTAATATTTTGTTAGTGACAGTAATGAAGGCAGATAGAGAGGACGGTATTCATGTTTGCGCTCTCTATAAACATACAGGACCTGATTTTAAAGTTGATTTAGAGTTGAACATAAAACTGTCCCTCTTATGTATAAGCAAAGATACGCCTGCATACTTGTATTTCCACATCTCTATTTTTATTTGCACAAATTACAAGAAAAATGCAAATTTAAATTTAACATATATCATTACAAACTCACAAAGCTGCAAAACATGCCTTGTATAGCTAATGTATCACATTATCACATTGTGACACAGATCAAAGGGGTGTGCTTAAATGGAGAGTTGCACGCCCTTCCTGTACTTGCATGTTAACACACCCACCTCTCAAGATATGTGCAACTCCAAATACAGGGGCAAACGCAGGATTTGTAGAGGGGGGTTTCCACTAGTGGACGTGACCAGCATGCATGGGGGCATAGCTATAATATTAAACAGTGCTTGGCTGCTCTCCAACTCTTTCTATCCCTATAATATACATGGGCAATGCTGCGTGCACTACTGTTAGGTGCACGCAGCTCTCCCTTTTCAAGCAGAGCCGTGTGAAGCGGAGGCAGGTCCAGCCACCTCAATTATACAGTGCCCCAGGCTTGGAGGGGGTTTACAGGCACTAGGAAACCCCCTCCGGTTTGCCTATAAAATACGGAAGTTATGTGCATGTGCAATGCATCAATTTTGCACAAGCCCCATCTTTATGTTGTGCAAAAGCACTTACTTGCAGGTTTAAATCAGGCCCTCGTTAAGTATGCGCAAGACTTGGTATAAAAGATACAGGGATTTCAGTTCTGATAGGTTGCTAATACATAAGTATTTAGTACCTTCTCACTGCAGTCTTCATCAAAATGGTTGTTCATTGGAGCATGCAGGGAGGAAGGAAAATCACCCAAAAATAAGGCTAATTAAAATAATGCTTATAAAATAAGGAGGGCAAGTCTATTGTAAGTTAATAGCCAATCACAAAACGAACTTAGAATACAATTGTGTCCACTTAAAAGTGGTGATAACGGCTATGAATACTCTGGCAGTGTTCAGCAATGAGCGCTGGTGTGCAGTGGGTGCTAAGGGAGGAGCCCTGTGATGTTCTACTTACTACTGTTATTTACAGTATATTGTCCAGCAGCTTGAGATGGTGAGAATGGTTTAAAACAGTGTGAAATAGATTATAAAACTTGAAAAATATGTTATTGAGTTATGGTTCTGATTTAACAGGATCGTTGTTGTGAAAACTAAAACAAACAAATAAATTATAAAAAGACAGTGTCGTCCCCCTGCAATATTTATAATCATCCTCATTGCAGCCTATGGGATTACCACTATAACGAGGAATCAGCAACATAGGGTCCCCCATTATAATGATAAGCATCTTTAAGGCTCGCCAGGACAAGGCTGGATAACAGGTGAGGGGATGCCCTCCCCCCTAAAGGCATGTGTCCATTTCCTTCTGACTAGAAGCTACCAACCCATACAGAAATGTGCTGGGTTCTTCCAGACCTCCCCAGTGTGGTACGGACTTTAGTAAAAATAAATGGGATCCTGGAGCAGCAGCTTTCCCACCTCAATGGTCCATGTTTAATGGACTTCTGTTCATTATACCTAAAAAGTCATAAAAAATACTTTTTTAAAAAGTTAAGTTTAATCAAACTAGACAAAACTACCCACTTTTTTCTGAAAAGTATTTATTAAACAAAAGTTCATAAAAAAAATCTTGTTTTAGGCAATCTGACTTTGGCCCACGTCTTCTTTTCCCACACATCGGTATCCTGGACCATAGCTACCCTGTTCCATCCTACATAGTCCAAAGAGAAATGGGAAAAAAAAAATAATTCAAGTGAAACCCACATGGACCCTGGCCCTTGATAAAAGCCCAAAGTTACCCAAACTCCCTTCCCATGCCCAACCAATGAAAAGTGTAAGCAATTTTTTTTCTCTGTTAGTTTCCTCATTACAGCCATAATCAGGCCACACTGGCTATGGGTAGTGCAGGTTATAGATCATAGTTGCCTACTTTTCCGGAATGTCCGGGAGACTCCCAGAGTTCTCCTGGAGTCCTGGGAGAGCAGTGCAACCTCCCATATCCCGCCCACTTTCTTAGTAAAGTGGATGGGATGGGGCTATTGGAAGCAATTTGCACAGCCACGACCCCTGGACTCAGCAGCGGGATCTCCCCTCCGGGATCTCCAGTAGGGGAGATTTACAATGTTGGCAAGTATGTTATAAATTTTGTTGGGTTGGGGGTTCACTGCCCATTTTATTTATTTATTGTTTTATATTTTACAGATCTGTTAATTGTGAACTGGAGCAGGGGATTAATTCAATTATTTCTATCAGGAACTGGTTGGTTTCCCAGCCGTAGACTGTATCGCAGGTCACAACTGCTTAGTAAACAGGGGTTTAAAATGCACCACTGTTACCACTCAACAATACAGAACGATATCGGCTTTTTAAAATTAATACTACTGTTTATAAAGCAATCTCTTATTACTTCGATTAGTAAGAGGAAACCTATGTTTCTCTGTTTTCCCTTTTTTATTTTCGTATGTTATATACTAATTGGCTTACAAAAAGATGAAACCATGTGTTTCACTTTACTAATATTTCTATTATGCTAAACGTTATATTGCCTTTAGTTGTCCAATAATATCTCTGCCAGCAAAAGCTGTTAGCATTTATAAATATTCTTAAATGTGTTATTAAATGAACTGTTTACGTTTTCACTACAACAGTAAGCGTGATACATTCTTTTAGTTCCCAGAAATAGGAGCATTTTTCTCTTCTTTGACGTTGACAATTATTGAAAGTGCAGTTACTGAGCTAATCTGGCAACGATATTGTTTGATGCAACAGGGGAAAAATTAGGCTCAAAACAGGCAAATACGTTGTTTCAGTTCCTGTCTTGCTAATGTAATAAAATGACGTTTTAATATTTTTTAATTGAAAACTGTAAACCATAGTATACAATAAATATACACCAAACATCCATATTTTTTATAAATGTTCTACCAGTTTTCCATTTATGACGTTCCATTCGATTACAAAAAATTCTTGCATAAATGGCAACATGGTATAAATGTTCTCTTTTATGTTTATCTGGTGAAATACTCATTTGTAAAATGAACAGACTGTGCTCTCCAATGTGACGTCTTTATGAAATAAAACATATACACACACACATATATATATATATATATCAGAAAGTAAAAAAGACAGAAGGCGCTCAGTGTAGAAATAATAATTCACGTGAACCACCGTGATTAAATAGACATAAATCACATACAGTAGGCTGCTTCGCTTGTAACATCAAAATGCAGATATAAACCTATGTCGACAAAAGACAAAAAGAAAAGCGCCAAACATAGTGTGATAACGTCAGGTAAAAATAGTAACCAAAGGCATTCAAATTGGCCTCATACCAGAAGTATATAAAAAAACTGGCTCATCTGAAGGTTATCTCACCGGGATTCTAGTCCCCTTTCTTGTGCAGATTACATCTTCTATTCCAAGGAATCCATACTAAGGGCTAGATTTACTAAATGGCGGGTTTAAAAAAGTGGAGATGTTGCCTATAGCAACCAATCAGATTCTAGCTGTCATTTCGTAGAATGTACTAAACAAGTGACAGCTAGAATCTGATTGGTTGCTATAGGCAACATCTCCACTTTTTTAAACCCGCAGTTTAGTAAATCTAGTTCTAAGACTCAAAAGAGAAATAGCAAACAATAATGTAGTGCATTCATGACAAGTAGAATAATCATTGGATAATATCAACTTTTAATCAAAAGCTAAATCCGTGAAAGACAATAAAATGCCCGTACATCGGGTAAAAGTATAACAGGCTTATCTACTTAGGTAGCGTTTATACAGGTCCTCTATGAAGCCTCTCTGGCCGCGGATATCAGGGACCTCCTTTTCACCACCAATTGCCGATAATAGAGATAAGTGCTCCCTTGACGCGTTTCGTCTGTAGCAGACTTTATCAAAAGGGTATATTTTTAAGTCTGCTACAGACAAAAATTTTTCGCCAATTGGTGGTGAAAAGGAGGTCCCTGATTCTACTTGTCTATTCTACTTGTCATGAACGCACTACACTATTGTTTGCTATTTCTCTTTTGAGTCTTAGTATGGATTCCTTGGAATAGAAGGTGTAATCTGCACAAGAAAGGGGACTAGAATCCCGGTGGGATAACCTTCAGATGAGCCAGTTTTTTTAAATACTTCTGGTATGAGGCCAATTTGAATGCCTTTGGTTACTATTTTTACCTGACGTTATCACACTATGTTTGGCGCTTTTCTTTTTGTCTTTTGTATATATATATATATATATATATATATATATATATATATACACACACACACACACACATATATTTTAAGGGCACAGTCGTTAAGGTTACATCTAATAAACGACATTCTGCCATTAGAAATCTGTGAGAGGGGGGCATGGTGTTTGAGGGGCTACATTTTAAAAAGTATTAAAGCTATTAAACTGAAATTTTGCAAGCGAATGAAGAACCATAGGTGCCGCATGCCAAATTTCAGAAAAAAAGAATTAAAAATTACAAATTAGGAATAATCTAAAGTTCAAAATCTCGCCATTTTTTTCCACTTCCTATTTTGCAAAAGTGACCGTTTTTCTGTTTTGTTTTGGGAGAGCGTAACTCAGTGTACAGGAGGTCTAAAGATTTGGGGTTTGTTTTATAAGAAAGCTATTAGGGCTGAGGAGTGCCTTTGAGGGTTTACAATTTTGAGAAAGTTGTAGTTTTTTTACAATTTGGTAAAATATGTCCCATTTTACAGAGAGGGGATTTCATAACGTTGCACATGTCAGTTAGAGGTTTATGCTGGGTGTACTCAGACTGGCTTCACTTGAGAGCAAAAACATGGCTGAGTCTCTGGCTAAGGTATTTTCATCTCTGAGCTGAAGAAATTACCCACATTTTCTAGCCACAGGGGGGCTGGTTAGTGTTTTGGGAGGGGCACCCTGTAGTACTATTAGCCCAGGCACTGCTCTCAATTGAGAGTTTAATCTCTCCCTAAGACAGCTGTTAGTGAACCCATTGTAAACCTCCCGCCCCTCAGTGACATCAGTTAATTTATTCAAAAGTACTTTGTGGTACTTGTACTGATCACACTCAGTGGTAATCACAGCGGGGAGTAGATGTGAGGTATCTGGACATCAGCATCTGACATGTCCCTCTTTATAAGTGACATGTACTGGAGAGAAGCTGCAGATAATCTATACACACCCACAGCTCATTGCCTGCTGTGGGCTGTGTTTTACTCATTGGTTTACTCATGGCTTTTCTGTCAGAATCTCTGTAAAGTCTGTCTGCTTTCACTGGTGACCAGCATCAACAAGGACTCAAGTTTAAGGACAGGGGAGGTGATTACAGTGCTGCAGGTGCTGGTGGGAAGCACATAACCACAATGTGGTACATACTGCACCACATTTCTGTCTGCCAGAACATACATGCATAGATACTGCACGCTACCACTGTCTGCCAGAACATACATGCATAGATACTGCACGCTACCACTGACTGCCAGAACATACATGCATAGATACTGCACGCTACCACTGTCTGCCAGAACATACATGCATAGATACTGCACGCTACCACTGTCTGCCAGAACATGCATGCATACACTTCACTTTACAAAAAGCCATGAAATTCCATAGACAAAAAACCTTACGGTTTAACATGTCCAATTAAGGTTCCTTATACACAATCTACAATGTAAGAAAACGATTGAAACTCTTCAACTCAAACTGCAAAAAGCAGTGAAATTGCGAAGATTAAGGCAGAAACCTTAATGGACGTGTTCCTTGCGCAATACAGACATGGTATGTCATCACATCCTGTGGTTAGCTGCAGATTCAGCACTATCATGGAGTGAGATTGCTGTCACTCACACAATACAGACATGGTATGTCATCACATCCTGCGGTTAGCTGCAGATTCAGCACTATCATGGAGTCAGATTGCTGTCACTTACACAATACAGACATGGTGCCATCACATCCTGCGGTTAGCTGCAGATTCAGCACTATCATGGAGTGAGATTGCTGTCACTCACAGAATGGTGGAGCTGCTAATTCACAGATTTGTATGTTCACTGGAATACACACATACAGTAGTAGTACATTTTCTTAGTTTACCTTTATCGTAGTTTAGGGTCTCTGTGTCTTAGAAAGGCACAGTAGAATAACTTCATAAAAAACTACACAATAATATATTTGAAATACATTTAAATGGTAGAGAAGCCTCTGCTTAGTTTGGTTATCAGTGAGCAAAGTTTGCCATTACATTCCCTTACAAGGCCTAAGCTGAATTTTAAGAACAATTCAAGTATACATAAAGCCAACAAGACTTAACTAATAAAATATTTCCCGGTAAACTGCTCAGTAGTGTAAACTGAACGCACAGAGAGCACCAGAACAAAGCTGCAAGGGATATATACATAAAATAAGAATATGTTACCGCAGCAAAAGAAAAATAAAAACTAGTTTATTTTAATAACAAAACAAACTTAATCTCTGGCACTAATGTAGAACTAAATATCTATAAGAGAAACAGTAACGTTCAGGTATCAAATGCAGCAACTCACAATAAGAGGTAGTGTTAAACCGCCAAACAAGGTAGACAAAAAGAAAACAGAGTTGCACAGAAGTACCTAATTAGGCGTTTAATAAAGATTAAAATATGCAGAATAAAAATCTCAAAAACGGTAAACCACAATAAATATGGTATGGAATGTAAGCCTATATATACACTTATACTTGAAAAACAGGAATAAGGGGCTCCAATATCGGCTCAATAGAAAACAGACCACATAACTTCAATTGCAAACATATGTATACACACAGATGGATACAACCTTATAAAACTATATAACACCAGCTGGTAATGGTTGTTTGTAAAATCATTGAGTCCTCATTCTTTCCAGATTAGAGGGAAAAAGGAAGGAGGCTTCCACTTAAGATGATTTGAAAAAAATATATATATCAATGTACATGCAATAAACTTGTTACTTCATAGAGTTATATCCTGAGAAACGTCCTTATTGGGATCAAGCAATCATAATAACTGCATGCAATCGCCAGTTTAGATGAGCAGGTTTTTTTTTCTAATAGATGAAATTTCTTACCGCAGCCGCTGTTTAGGTGTAACAGAAACCCCGCATATAGAGCCACAAGTTAACCTGTGCATGATACTCATGCATTCTAGTCAAATCAAGCTACTTAAGGTGTTAAAAAGGTTCTTGTCATGCATTTGGGGCTAGGCCAGGCCTCCTCAGGGGAAGAGCGTTACTTCCCGACGTAAGCGCCCTTTTTTAACGTGGTTTTGTCCACATGTCACCACCTCATCATTCTTCTCCATCACCTCATCCTTCATCTTCATCGCCACATCCTTAATCTCCATCGTCTTACTGTTCTAAAACCTCTCGATACATAACGTTTCTGCTAAACACCTTATCGCTGTGCTCAATCAGTCTTCCTTGAAGGGCAGTATTCATAACCTGCACTTTCACATCACTGCTTCTCCGTACTCATGAAAATGCGACATACAATTGTCCATGACCAAACACAAGCTCTGGTAAATAAATACCCACACGGTCAAGAGTTTGAGCCCTCAACTGGTAAATTTAGCCTTTACTACCCCTCCCACGGGGGGGGGGGGGGGAAGGGGGGATGATGGAAGTTAACTGACTTCACTATTATCATTTTTTTGTCAAATAATGTCAGTATACCAAATTTCAGGTCAATTGGATGAGCCCTTTCTGAGAAAATAGTTTTTTCCACACACACACACACACACACACTAACACACGCCGCTAGGCTTATATATATTA
The DNA here is from genome assembly GCF_038048845.1 of Mixophyes fleayi. Classification (NCBI taxonomy): domain Eukaryota; kingdom Metazoa; phylum Chordata; class Amphibia; order Anura; family Limnodynastidae; genus Mixophyes; species Mixophyes fleayi. The sequence continues at coordinate 55,996,879 of NC_134404.1, read as the reverse complement.
GATAGTCCGTAAGTTAACTTCCAAAGGAGGTATGTTTTCTTTCTCATTACTATTGTTTGAAAAAGTCTGTATATCAGACGAAACGCGTCGCTTCTGCTTCATGTTGCCCGCCTTACCCCGAGTGTAATAGGCGGGTTGGAATTTTCTCTACTAAGTGGGACCTTTATTTTCATGTCTGCTGTATGTCCGGATTTGGATTTGTGGTGCGCACCGAAGAATCTGTTTTTCTGCTTTGTACCTGGAATCGATTGCATGGTAAGAAGTTTCCTTACATTCTTTACATCTGGGAGGACATTCGTCAATTGCTGGCTACAATCACAGAACCATCTCTAACTTTGAAGGTATCTGGACTCTTATTTAAGATAGCCGCTGTAGCGGTAAGAAAACGTACCTCTGTTGGAAGTTAACGTACGGACTGTGGCTCTATATGCGGGGTTTCCGTTACACCTAAGCCGCGGCTGCGGTAAGAAATTTCATCTATTAGAAAAAAAAACCCTGCTCATCTAAGCTGGCGATTGCATGCCTATATATCAGTAATTATGATTGCTTGATCCAAATAAGAACGGTTCTCAGGATATAACTCTATGAAGTAACAAGTTTATTGCATGTACATTGATATATATCTTTTTTTCAAATCATCTTAAGTGGAAGCCTCCTTCCTTTTTCCCTCTAATCTGGAAAGAATGAGGACTCAATGATTTTACAAACAACCATTACCAGCTGGTGTTATATAGTTTTATAAGGTTGTATCCATCTGTGTGTATACATATGTTTGCAATTGAAGTTATGTGGTCTGTTTTCTATTGAGCCGATATTGGAGCCCTGTATTGCTGTTATTCAAGTATAAGTGTATATATAGGCTTATATTCCATACAATTATTTATTGTGGTTTACCGTTTTTGAGATTTTTATCCTGTATATTTTAATCTTTATCAAACGCCTAATTAGGTACTTCTGTGCAACTCTCTGTTTTCTTTTTGTCTAGTTTATTTTAATATAATAATAAAGGATATCGAATGTATCTATTAATAAAGTAAAAACTTCATGCAAATGGATTGCCAACAATACCAAGTATTTTAAACGTGCAGCGAGTGCTCAAATCAGCATATACAGATAGACACAGATGTTATAATTGCTCAGAGAAAATGAAGGAACCAAAATTAGTCCAGCTGTGGTAAAAATGAAAGGTCCTCAATTGGATAAGGTCTTATTGCAGAAGTAACCAACTGGTTTACCAAATCCTCAGTTAATAAGAGTACTGATGCTCAAACTTCAGTTATGCACTAGTAAATACTAAATCCTCAAAATAAGGTTCTGTTCAGCCAAATCTCGGTACAGTCACAAATCAGGCTCTAGTATGTATCTCCAAACTTGCATACACACTTATATAAATTACCATCCATAAATCAGGACTAAGAGGGGTGGCTGTGGGGACTATCATCTGTGTATTCCAGTGAACACACAAATCTGTGAATTAGCAGCTCCACCATTCTGTGAGTGACAGCAATCTCACTATATGATAGTGCTAATTCTGCAGCTAACCACAGGATGCAGGATGTGATGACATACCATGTCTGTATTGCGCAAGGAACACGTCCATTAAGGTTTTTGCCTTAATTATCGCAATGTCACTGCTTTTTGCAATTTGAGTTGAAGAGTTTCAATCGTTTTCTTACATTGTAGATTGTGTATAAGGAACCTTAATTGGACATGTTAAACCGTAAGGTTTTATGTCTATGGAATATATATATATATATATATATATATATATATATATATTAGAAATGCCCACTGACCCCCATTTTTTGGTTTTGGTTTTGGATCTGGATTACCTTCGTGTTTTGGTTTTGGCAAAACCGCCCTTGCGTGTTTTGGTTTTGATTGGTTTTGACTGTACACTAAATAGAAATGCCCAAAGCAGATGTTCTGTTTGGGTCTCGATTATTCCCATAGATTAAAACTGAAATAGAAACAGAAGCAGCCGGCAAAGACTGTACAATAAAATAGAAATGTCCAAAGCAGATGTTCTGTTTGGGTGTATATTATTGGCAAATCTTATTAGTGCAAATTATGTAAAATACGGTTTAATCCCTGATAGGCCCTCCTTACTTCTACAGCTACACACACCAATCCAGGGTGGCAGGCAACGTTCTAAAAAGAGCTATTGACATTCATAGCAAAAAAGGCAGTTGTGTGTCTGTCTGTATTTTACACCCTACATTTATAGTTAAATAGAGAAAGAAGCAGCCTGCAAAGAATGTACCATAAATAGAAATGCCCAAAGCATCTTTTCTGTTTGGGTCTACATTACACAATACACTTATAGTGAAATTGACAAAACAGAAGCCTGCAAAGACTGTACGTAAAATAGAAATTCCCCAGTATCGAAAGGGACTGTCTGACATTTCCATATCAATTAACTCTTGAAAATAATCCTCCACCATCCTTTGCGTGTTAATAGTAGGATTGGTTGGAGTTATGGGCAAGGTCACACATTTTTGGTAAAACCTTTCAAACCAGCCCAGATGTCAAACTGTTGTGGTCTGCCACATGTCTCATCCCTGCTTCTCTTTAGAAAGTACAATTTGGTGCCAGAACCTCACGTGCCAGATCTGCTGCCACTGGTGCCACACTGCTGCCACTGGTGCGGGACTTACACAAACAACCTCATCCTCATCAACATCCTCATTAGCACCCTCGTCGGCTACACAAATCTCCCCCTCATCCTCTTCTAATTCCAAAGTGTCATCCTCAATTGGTGTATCACCGGCTACACTCGGGCTGTTCAGGCACACATCAGCAGAAATGCTGAAAGGCCCCTTCTTTATGGGTACGCTATCAGAATGGTCACGATTACACATACCACTCGTGGATGGACTCTCCTCAGGGATTGGTGTCATTTCTGATTCAGAGCATACATTTTCCTCTAATGCCTTACTGTAGTCTTGCAGCTCGGCTTTCACATGTAACAATAGTTGTGCATCACTTTTGGACTCCAAATTACTTGGTCTTGCTTGGTCACGAGTGACCTTACAAGAAGAAGGCTCAGTAACATTTTTAGATCTCGCACTTCTAGAGAATGGCGAAGGCCTCATTCTTTCTTTGCCACTGCGTGTGTAGAATGACATGTTGGCAATTTTTTCTTTATCGGCAATTAACTTTTCATCAGTTACAGCTCTTTTACTCTTCAACACGGTAAAAGGGTTTTTTTTGGTGTGTTTTTTTCCTGACTTAAAAAGACTATGTACTTTTACATAGGCTTTACCAGATGACGTATAGGGAAGACTACCATAAGGACAGGTGCCAGCAGCTGCTTGCTGATCCTGCTCATATGTGGACTGCTGTGAATCCATTTTAATGAGACCCCAAACACTTGTAGTGCAAATTCAGAAATATATAGTGCTGGTATATAATAATTTCAGCATCAGAAAATTGCTTTTGTCAAAGAGGGGAATATCTGATACCCCAAACACTTGTAGTGCAAATTCAGAAATATATAGTGCTTGTATATAATAATTTCAACACCAGAAAATAGATTTTTTAGAACAGGGGAATATGTCACATCCCAAATTCTTGTAGTGCAAATTCAGAAGGATATAGTGCTGGTATCTAATTATTTCAGCACCAGAAAATAGCTTTTTTTTAGAACAGTGGAATATCTGACAACCCAAACGCTTGTAGTGTAAATTAGGAAAAATGCCTCCTACTACTCTCTTCCTGCTTTAATTACTCCTCCAATTACTGCTCCAATTACTGCTCAAATTACTGCGTTCGTCACCTAACCCTCCTCTCTCCCTCTCTCAAATGGTGCTGGATGTATAAGGAGGCGGATATTTATTCATTCTAAAAATCCAGAGATCCGACGACGTCACAATGACGTTTTGCCTCGTTTTGGAATCCGAATAGGCGGGAGAGTACTGAGCCGACTCGGCTCAGGACTCAGATTCTGGAGTTTGGGCGGGTTCGGTTCTCTGGGAACCGAACCCACCCATCTCTAATATATATATATATATATATATATATATACATATATATATATATATATATATATATATATATATGTATATATATATATATATATATATATATAAACATAAGAGGAGAAGCACCAGACATAGTGTGATACCATAACATTTATAACATATAAAGATATGGGCTTTAATAGCCGCGTACCAAAAGACAATTAAATCAGGCTTATCTGATTTGATAATTCAGTTAGACTTCAGACCCTTCTCATTAGGTGTATAGTAGATCCACACTAAAACACGAGGAAATACAGCAACATAGTGTAATATGCCCAAACAGCAGTAGATATTAAAAGTTTTATTACATATCCAAATGCATAAGCAAACAAATGCCTGTACATCAAACAAAAGTATAAATAGCTTATCTGAACAATTCCTTTGGTATCGATAACCCAAAGAGAATTTTTAAAACAGGGGACAGATTCCAAGCAGCAGTCCAGAGAAATCACAGACACCTACTTAACCTTAACGCATTTTGTCAGAAAGACTTTATCAAAAGGTAGTAATCAGCCATAGTACTTTGCCTCCTCAAATAGTCCAGGCATCAGAGTGGAATTGCGATTGTAGGCGCCAACCACTGGCTTCCGTCTACAACTCCGCGACGTCCTTTTCGCCAGCTCAGCGATACGTCATTTCCGCCCTTAAAAGGCCAGCATGAATGAATCTCTCAATGGGCATCCGCCCTTAACGTGCGGACATACGAATATACAGCCAGTTTTATAGAAATACAACCAATTTTGTAGAAATACAAGGGAGGCTTACAAGAAGTGGATTATAAGGTGAAGGTATTAATACAATATATCTAAACTCTCTATCCACCAACCTCCCAATCATATCTATATATACAGAAAGAACATTCCCATATATGGAATAACAATTGTTGCAGAATTATACAAAATAGATAAAAAATTGTAAAACATCTTTTAAAACAATAGGAGAAAATGGGAGAAAAAACACAAAATAAAATATCATTAGAACCAGGGCCTGATTAAGGGTTCTGGCCGCCCTAGGCTAATACGGCCCCCCCCCCCCTCCTCCGAATGTATAGGTGTATAGGAACACTCCTGAATATGAATGTTCAGGTGTATTCTCCAGCATTCAAATTTAGACAGATTGTGCCATTGTCTCTTACCTGTTCTTGCTCTTCTCTCTTGCAACTTTGTTATCCTCTCGCTGGCTTCTGGAAAGTTGGCGTCCTGTTTTGAAAATGCAAAAATGTATTATAATGCAAACCCTGAATGATTAGGCCCTTTAGTTAAAACAAAACACTCCATTATGGCCAGCTAAAAGTACCCCATTGGACAGGCATATATAAGCAATATCTGAATATTTGTTGTCAATCAAATACAAACCTCTACCAGCCCCATCTCACTAATATTTAGTATTCTAGTGATTGCTGAGACCACCCATGTGACCACCACACAATCATGAGATTCTGCCCCCCAAAGCTGCTGTATTTTTTAAATACCCCCTGCAGCCATTTTCCTTAACCACAACCCCCCCCCACAGCCATTTTCCTTAACCCCTGCTGCAGCCATTTTCTTTACCTCCCATCCTGCATCCATCCCCCTTGCAGCTATTTTCCTTACCTCCACTCTGCTACCTAGCTATCCCCCCCCGTCACATCAAAACTCCCACAGTCACATATATCAGCCCCCCTCCTCTGCCCTCCTTCATACATATCAACCTCTCTCCCTCCCTATAGATTTTCATGGCAGCCCCCCCCCTCCCACCCTATAGATTTGTATGACAGTCCCCCTCTCCCTCCCTATACATATGCATGACATTCCCCCTCTCCCTCCCTATAGATATGCAGGGTAGTCCCCCCCCTCCCTATAGATAAGCAGGGTAGTTCCCCCCCTCCCTATAGATATGCAGGGTAGTTCCCCCCCTTCCTATAGATATGCAGGGCAGTTACCCCTCCCTATAGATATGCAGGGCAGTTCTCCCCCTCCCTATAGATATGCAGGGCAGTTCCCCCCCTCCTTATAGATATGCAAGGCAGTTCCCCCCCTCCCTATAGATATGCAGGGCAGTATCCCCCCTCCCTATAGATATGCAGGGCAGTTCCCCCCCCTCCCTATAGATATGCAGGGCAGTTCCCCCCCCCTCCCTATAGATATGCAGGGCAGTTCCCCCCCCTCCCTATAGATATGCAGGGCAGTTCCCCCCCTCCCTATAGATATGCAGGGCAGTTCCCCCCCTCCCTATAGATATGCAGGGCAGTTCCCCCCCTCCCTATAGATATGCAGGGCAGTCCCCCCCCTCCCTATAGATATGCAGGGCAGTTCCCCCCCTCCCTATAGATATGCAGGGCAGTTCCCCCCCCCTCCCTATAGATATGCAGGGCAGTTCCCCCCTTCAATTACCTGTAGTTGTGCCAGCGTCGCTCCTCTCCTCAGATCAGCAGATAGGAAGTGAAGACGTCCTGCTTCCTGTCTGCTGCACAGCAACAGGCAGCCTGGCGATTGGCTGTGTGTTGCTAACCACTGACCACCATTGCTTTTGATTGTCGAGCCCTCCACCCCCCCGCGGTGACCCCCCCCCCCTCCCCCACCCCGAAAAAAAAAATGAATGAAAAAAAAAAAAAAATTGTAAAAAAAAAAAAAAATTTTTTTTTTTTAAAAAAAAAAAAAAATACCCACAGGCCAGCGCCCCCCGGGACCCAGCGCCCCAGGCTGCAGCCTGGTCAGCCTAGTGGTTGATCAGGCCCTGATTAGAACATATCATATAAAAGGTGCTATCTCAAATGCCTCATTAAGACCTAATGGTACTAAGGTTCTCAGTTTGTATATCCAGTACATTTCCCTGCATGCCAATTTTTTGGCGAGATCTCCCCCTCTTGGACCAAGAGCCACATATTCTATAGCTTTAAACTTCAGAGTGCTTGGGTCTCCATTATGAATTTTAAAAAAATGTTTAGAGACTGAATGAGTATCAGATTTATTTTTAATTGCTCTTATGTGTTCCTGGATACGCAACTTCAACATCCTTTTCGTCTGCCCTACATATGTCAAATGACAAGAGCATTCAAGTATATAAATTACTGATGTAGTTTGACAATTAATCATGCCTTTAATTTTAAATTCATTTGAATTATTAGAATCAGAGAAAATCTCATTACAAGGATCCACCCATTTACAAACATTACACTTCAGGCACTTTAAAAAACCATTCCTTGATTTTGATAGAAAGGTTTCTTTATTCTTCTTATTTTGCAACATACTAGGTGCCAGCAACATTTTTAGATCCTTAGTTTTTCTAAAGACAATATCTGTTTTTTCAGGTAATATTGAACTCAGAACAGGATCCATCTTAATAATGCCCCAATATTTATTTATAGTATGTCTAATTCTTTTATTTTCAGTATTGAATTCAGTTATAAAAGGGATTATTTCTTTCTTGGTATTCTCTTTTGTTTAATAGACCAACATATCCTCCCTTTTCCTTTGTCTAGTTTTATTCATAAATCATATGGAGACACTGGTTTAACCCATACTTGCCAACTCTCCTGGAATGTCCGGGAGACTCCCGAAATTTGGGTCAGTCTCACGGACTCCCGGGAGGGTAGGCAAATCCCGCATCCCGCTACTGCCATCCCAAAATGACGTGATTCCCTGTGTATTCTGGCCCTCACGACAAAATGGCCTTTCCGTCGCGGTAGCAGGGCCAAAATGACGCCAATTTGCGGGGCTCCGGGACCCAGCATCCTCCTATCTCACACAGCTGCTGCGTGAGAGAGGAGGATGCTGGGTCCCGGCGCCGCGCGGATTAGTAAGTTTATGTTTTGTTTGTTTTGTCTATGGGTGGCCCGCGGCACCCCTGTGACAGCACAGCGGCACCCCTGGGAGCCACGGAGCACACTTTGGGAACCGCGGGTTTAACCCAATGTTGGACCATCTGAAAATATTAGTTTAACCATTTTATTTTTTTCCAACAGATCAATTGTCATATGTGTTGAATATCATCATCATCATCAACATTTATTTATATAGCGCCAGCAAATTCCGTAGCGCTTTACAATTGGGAACAAACATTAATAAGACAATACTGGGTAATACATACATACATACATACAGAGAGGTAAGAGAACCCTGCTCGCAAGCTTACAATCTATAGCACAATGGGAGTTTGAAACACAAGGGCATGTGCTATATAATATTGCACAATGGACCAGCTAGACTGCAAAGGTAAAAGTACTGAGTGGGCTGTGTGTGTTGCAATGTTGGTCAGAGGGTTGTTGTCTTGTGTTAGCTGTGAAGAGGATGGTAATAGGGTAATCTAGGGAAATTAAGATGGATATATATATTGCACTTCTACAAACATAGAATGAGGGAAAAAAACTCCAGGGGGTCTAAGAACATCCTGTATGTTAGGGACTGATGTGAATGAGTTCTCTGTACAGCACTGCAGAATCAGTGACGCTATATAAATAAATGGTGATGATGGTGGTGATGATGATATTGTGATCTGGCTCAGTCAGATCCACATTGCTGTTTATGCCTGCAATACCATGTTTCACCACTGTGTTTTTTTACTGTGCTATTTTGCAGCCTGTTGTAAAACGTGTTGCTTTATGTTTGTTCCTTCAGTTTAGTAAAAAGTGTTTTACAGTATGCATAGCACATCCCCTGGTCTTCATGGTCTACTTGTCTGAATGAGCACATACACAAACACTACACTGTACGTCTCAATTTCCTAATTATACTATACAAATTAAATTTGATTAAAAAAAACACACTGTCCGTATGGTCTGCCGATTTGTATTCCAAAATAAACCTCAGTGGTAAATTTATCAAACCTTCTAAAAAGGAAAGTTGGAGGTGTTGGCCATAGCAACCGATCAGATCCTAGCTATCATTAATCTAGTTAGAGATAATCAATAATACAATACACTCAATTGGAATTTACATTTTAGACTTTGATGAATGAAATTATAGCCTTACTAACACATTGCGAGAGGCCCCGCAAAATATGTAGCCAGCACCAGGCTATGCCAGGCTGGGCTTCTCCCACTAGGGCTTGCAGGTGAGGATGAGGAGTTATATATATAGGATTTATTTATATAGAGTTATAGGATTCTGTAGAGGAAAGGGAGCTAGTGTAAGGTTCCTTGAGACCCCTGGAGTGGCATTTTTTTGCATCTCAGTGTTACTATTATAAGGTTAAGGGCCCCTGTTCTTTATGTTATTATTAATTATAAAAATGGCAATGTTGCGCTTTTACAGTAAAGATGCAACATTCCCTGTTACAGAGGGAATTTCTGGAATGTATAGATTTAGCTCCCGATTCATTCGGGCATGCATTTTTAGCACAACTTGTGCTATGTACTCTATGCAAGTACGTCCAACAAACATACTATCAAATTAATCAAGGAACGGATTTCCAGATACGTAGCAAGCAGTGTTCCCTCTAAGCTGAGCAATCTGGAAAGGAAAGAGTTAAAAGGTCACTCTAATGAGGACTCCACCGAAAGGTTTGCATTCACAATCTGCAGGATGTTTCCTAGTAAGATACAGGTTTAACTGTATCATTTCCAGATTGCTCAGCTTAGAGGGAACACTGGTAGTAAGATGAATTCGGTCTTAAGCCGCTTATGTGTTGTAAACATGATGCGGCATACACCTGCATCCGATCACGGAATGGAGCAGTTTCTGACTGTACGGACTACGAACATTAGAGTACTCTATGTAATGGTGGTAGTACAAATAGATCAGTTCAGTAGAGTTGCATTGTGTTGACATGTGTTGAGTTGAGTGTACAATAATTAGCCCTGTGTGTACTGTGCAGAAGAGTTCTTCAGTAAATACCACATTATTTATCTTATAAATTTGGTCTTAAATTACATATATATATATATATAAATATATATATATATATATATATATATATATATATATATATATAAATGTCTAGTGGCGTGTGTTAGTCCGTCTGTCTGTGTGTGTGTGTGTGTGTGGAAAAAATAAAACCAAGCTGCAGCGCCACCTGCTGGGCAGAGTTATACACTGACCTACTAAATTCTTAGTGTGTGTGGAAAAAAAAATTCAGAAAGGGCTGAAATTTGGTATACTAAGATGTTTTTAATTTGTTAATTGTTAAAAGTGTTTATAAAGATTTTAAAAAATATATATATATTTCTTGAAGGAGAAGTGACAGTTGGGAGTGGTTGGTAGTTGAGGCCTGGGCTATGGCCCAAATGCATGACAAGAACATTTTTAACACCTTAAGTAGCTTGATTTGACTAGAATGCATGAGTATCATGCACGGGTTAACTTGTATATATACATATGTATTTCTCCCTCGCTCTCGTTAGATAGATAGATAGATAGATAGATAGATAGATAGATAGATAGATAGATATAATTAACTGTCCTGCACAGTAAACTCAAGGCTATTTAATATAGAGTCTACTCAACTTAAATTATCTGAACACAACGCACGTCAAATCAACTGAACTGAACTATTTATAATAATTTTCAATGTATAATAACATACATTGTAAATAATTTATAATAATGTAGTTACAAAAACTAATTTTTAATTTTTTTTATTAACTAATCAAACATAAACGAAAAAAAATCAATTAGAATATAATTTTTCTATGAATTCAATATTTTTTTTTAGCTTTTTTAAAAATTTTCTTCAAAAGGAAAGGTAGTGATGGAGGATTTGCAACTGGACGATGGGGAATGGAATTTGGGGCAGGGGAGCTTGAACTGGGCCCTTGTGCTGTATAGCCCAAAATATGGCTGTCTTCTTGAGATGTAAAAAAAACAGCAAACATTAGATTTCCAAGCTTACAACATATACACTATATGGACAAAAGTATTTGGCCAAACCTGTTAATTATTGAATTAAGGTGTTTCAATCAGACCTATTGCCAGAGGTGTATAAAATTAAGCACCTAGCAATGCAGTCTCCACTTTCAAACATTTGTGATACAAAATGGGTTGTTATGAAGAGCTCAGTTCAAGCGTGGTACTGTGATAGGATGCCACCTTTGTAAAATTTCATCCCTACTGGATATTCCACGGTCAACTGTAAGTGATATTATTAGAAAGTGGAAGAGTTTAGGAACAACAACAGCTCAGCCATGAAGCAGAAGACCACGTAATATCACAGAACGGGGTCAACGACTGCTAAGGCGCATGGTGCGTAAAAGTGGCTAACGATCTGCTGATTCTATAGCTGAAGAGTTCCAAACTTCCACTGGCATTAATTTAAGCAGAAAAACTGTGCGACGAGAGTTTAATGGAATGGGTTTTGTAAAATCTAAAATTCTGACCCAAGTCAGCCTGTGGTGTCAAGTATATCTGGAAGCGCTTCAATCAGCTGGAGAGAATTGACACAGACCAAGTTCTGTATGCAAGGAATATTCTCTAGTTTATTGATACAAAGATACAGGTTTTTATAGGCTACTGAATAAATGAATCCTACGTCATATGCATACAATAGTTTATACCACTAGTTTATGAGAAGCGCTACTGATTAACTTTCTCACGTATTCTTGAGGTGTTTACTTTTCTCCCCCTTCTAAGGACAGATGAGCCTATTATTTCTTATCTCAAGGGGAGTTGGAGATATGCTATGTGCAACACCATGGATACAGCTCCCATACTACCAGCTGGATATGAAGCTCATTATTGTTTTCATAACTGGTTACATTCTTCAGGTGTTCTCTATTAGTTCAACTTCAAGGCCATAGGCTCACATATTGCAAAACTGCAAGTTAACAGAAAAATGAATAATCTCTTCTAGCAAATAATATTTCTATACAAGTTACAATAAAATGGCTGAACAAAGGCCTTATGAGGCCTTAACAAAAAATCATATTTAACAGTTTCCATGGCTGAGCAGCTGCATGCAAGCCTCACATCACCACGACCAATGCAAAGTGTCGGATGGAGTGGTGTAAAACACACCAACACTGGACTGTGGAGCAGTGGAAACGTGTTCTGTGGAGTGATGAATCACACTTCTCTGTGTGGCAGTCAGATGAGCGAGTCTGGGTTTGTTGGATGCCGGGAGAACGTTACCTGCCTGACTGCATTATGTCAACTGTGAAGTTTGGTGGAGGAGGGATAATGGTATGGGGCTGTTTTTCAGGGTTTGGGCTAGGCCCCTTATCTCCAGTGACGGTAAATCTTAATGTTGCAGCATACCAAGTCATTTTGGACTATGCTATGCTTCCAACTTTGTGGCAACAGTTTGGGGAAGGCCCTTTTCTATTTCAATATGACTGTGATCCAGGACACAAAGCAAGGACTACAAAGACATGGTTTGACGAGTTCGGTGTGGAAGAAGTTGACTGGCCCGCACAGGGCCCTGACCTCAACCCTTTCGAACACCTTTGGGATGAACTGGAACGGATATTGCGAGCCAGACCTTCTAGTCCATCATCAGTGCCTGACCTCATAAATGCTCTACAGAATGAATGGTGCAAAGTACCACAGAAAGATTCCAAAATCTTGTGGAAAGCTTTCCAAGAAGAGTGGAAACTGTTGTCGCTGCAAAAGGGGACCAACTCCGTATATGTATTTGCATACAATGTCATTACAGTCCTTGTTGGTGTAATGATAAAGTGTCCAAATACTTTTGTCCATATAGTGTATTACTTCTATGGTTATACTTGTTTACACATTTGGTGTTCTGCAGAGTTCTAATCTGTTACGTAACTTGAAACACTGCAGAGGGTCATGTAATGCTAAACACATTAGTAGCCAGAGGACTTTTTGCTTGCACATGCAGGTATACAGTATGTTTTTGTGGGGTGGCCGGGGGTGGGGGCAGTTGATTGACCACAAACACAAATACTTTCATTCTTCATCAGCCTCCTCCTTCTTGCGGTCTTCATCCTTCCGCTCCTCCTCCTAGGCCTCCACCGGGGATTTCTCTTTCTGCTCCTCCCACGCCTCCTCCTCCCAGGCCTCCACCAGGGATTCCTCTTGCTCCTCCTCCCGCTCATCCTCCCTGGCCTCCTCCGGTTATTCACCCTGCTTCTCCTCCATGACCTTTCTCTGGGAATTCCTCACGCTCCACTTTCATGGCCTCCTCTCGACCCTTCTCCCTGTCAGCACCTCTTTGTCGCTTCAGGTTCCTGCAACGGAGCAGGATCAGACAGTCTGTTGGCATAAATATGACACATAAGCTTATTTAAAAATGTTATCCCTGTTTCACACTTACATAGAGTTATATAATGATCAGATAATGGTAGGTTACATTGTGAAATATGCATTTCCACACATAGACAATTGAGTGGCTTAAAAAATAAAAAAATTACACCACTTACAGATGGACTTAACCAATGGATGGACTTGGGTTATCTCAATCACATAGTGATTCAGAAATATCCTTATTACAGGATACGGTTGATGATAGAATAATTGACATGGGAGGCAGACATATTACAGATGGTATTTGTCTAAGGCATTGTACCTTCGATGGCTCTGCAGAGGTGTGCAGTGGTACATAACTTGCAACTCCCTGCAAAGGTACATGTAATGCTAAACACAGTAATAGCTAGAAGAGTCATTTTTTTGGTTGACCCATGCAAATATATATATTTGTGGGGTGGCCAGGGAAGGGGGGAGGGATATTTGATAGATCACAAACACTTGTTAAAGTTTTTCTCCTAATGTCTGTCTTTTGTCTTCTCTTCAGATACTTTCTGGCGAGGAACAGGCAGGGCAGAGTCAGGCCTCTGGCTGCTTCCAGATGGAGGCAGATATGCCTCAGGAGGTGGAGATCCTGGTACAGCTGGTGGGGGAGAAGCTGCACTTCTCCAACCGACAGCTCTCCACCACCGCTAAAGCCAGGATCTGGAAAGACATTGTAATACAGGTCAATGTCGTGGCTCCAATACAATGAAAGATGCAAGAGATTAAAAAACTATATTTTTTATATTTTTTGGTCCAATAATTTATATTTTTGCATCTGCAACCCTCATGTCATTTTTAACAATCTTTTAAAAATGTTTATAAGCTAGAAAGTATTTTTAGATTGCAGGAAAGCTCATTGTTTAATTTATATCTTACTTGTGGAAAAATCTTCAGCTACAAGTGTCCATGTTCCTTTATTTGGTGGGGTTAGCCTGAAATACAGTAGCACAAAATTTGTTATTGTATATCTAAGTTAAATTCAATTTCTAAAAAAAATAGCCATATGACTATTGTAACAAAAATTTATTTTCTCTTTTCACTCAGCTGGCAAGACTTTAAAGGGCATATTCAATTAGCCACGCTACTCGCAAAAGTAGCGCAGCATTAAAAGTATTACCGTCATTATGGTAATTCTAACCCAGATTTCAGCTCGCAGCTCCCTGAGCTGGGAGCAAAAAGCCGGCGTTAAAGGTACCGTAATAAAGGTAATCACACGCACTATTACCGTAATAACGGTAATAGTGTTACTTTTGACAGTAATGCGGCCAATTGAATATGCCCCTAAGAGGTGCCTGAAAGTTAAATTGATCGATCAGCGCAGACATGCGCTAAGAACAGGTGGAGAGACCAAGTATGCCTACAGCTCACTAACCTAGAAACCACGGCATTGGCCCGCACTGGCGAGCAGAGCGTGCAAGTGGTGGGCCGTATCGACACTGGCTGCAGCCCACCCCTATTAGAAACTCTTACTCCAATAGGTACATTGTAACCATTTATACATTGATTTAGAGAATTGCATGTTTTGCCTTGAAAACCCCACCCCCAACATTATTAGTCTTAAAATTTGAAGATAATAAATCCTCATCACTTCTCCTGCAACATAGTCATCCTAGTGTACATTCAGCCCTCAGTGTGTAACATAAACAAATATTTACTTTAAAAATCATATCAGGTTCCAAATGATACATATGTAATATTCCACCCCTCATATATGTTGGTTGCTACAGTGACATTTTCATTTGGCCCCCAAAATAGCAGGTAAAATTACAAAATTAGTACACAGCTACATGGTTTGCAAACAGTTGCCATTGTTTGCCGTAGTGTAAATGTTGATCTGCTTGGGACTAACTATTTCCTCTTTTTGCAGGTCAGGAGGAGAAGGAGGAGGAGGAGGAGGAGGAGGTGGAGGAAGACACCCATGAGACAGTGGTGGAGGAAGCCCATGATGTGGAGGAGCCTCAGAGGGAGGAAGCAGGGGCCATTTGGCAGCAGACACTCGTTCACTTTTACAAACACCTGCACCAGTCCAACACACAAATTCGAAGCACTACCCTCACCCGTCTAGAACACAATTTGGACAACCATTAATTCCACCCTCACAGACATCTGCGACATGTATTCACAGTTCACAGACCTTGTTTCCCAACATCACACTCCCACCCTTCCTACACAAATGTCCAAAGTTTCTACGCCTTCACCATTATCCCAATTGTTCACTCCTATCTATTGCCCTAATTTTCCCACCCCAGACCCTCTGCCCCATCATGCACAATTGTCCCCTGTTTGTAGTCCCCATTTTTCCCCTGCCGCCTCACTTCCCAAAATTTCACAGCCGGAGCCCACTCTGCCTACCCACCTGCCACATCTCAGCCACCAGCCCACTCTGCCTACCCACCTGCCACATCTCAGCCCGCAACCCACTCTACCTACCCACTTGCCACATTTTAGCCCTCAGCCCACTCTGCCTACCCACTGGCCCCTTCTGCCTACCCTCCAGGGCTCTTCTGCCTACCCTCCAGGGCTCTTCTGCTTGCCCTCCTGTGCCTTTGGCACACCCTCGGTCACTCTCACACCCTCGGTCACTCTCTGCTGACCCAATGACCTCTGCTTCTTCTCTAGAGTCTTCTATATCATGGTTGACCAGAAGCCAGACAAAATAAATCCCACACAGTCGTGGAAAGCTAAAAAGTCAGTGATGTAACTTGTCTCAGTTTTGTAATTATATCTGATGTGTGGTATTTGATGTGTTTTTGCACTTATTGGAATTAGTCACAAAAACCAAGTCTATGTTTTTTTTATCTAATGGACCTTTAATTTAGAGATTTACATCAGATTGTTAAATTTAATTACCTTAAAAATAGGTACTTATGACATATTCCCTAAAGCAGGCTGCCTCCACAGTATCAGGAGGGCTGGGATCGGTGTCTACCTCCTCCTCAGCAGTAACCGCAGCCTCCACCCTGAAGGCAAAGTGTTTTGTAGTCGCCAGTATTTTAAACAACCATTATTCCTTGTTTGAACAGATGTATAATAAAAATAATATAGATCGCCTTGCAAGGAGTCTTCAGGCATAGTCTCAATATTGTTACACCTTTAACGCAAGCGGCCAATAGACAGGATGCCCTCCCCCAAGAAAAAAACCCAAACCATTATTTCATTTTCAAATCAAAGTTTTTGACTGTAAAGGCAATTGTGTGAGGGCCAGTATCAAATCTGTACTAGGGACCTGATCGCGGCGTTCTGAACTGCTAGATTGAGTTTGGCTTTTATAACTATTCCCGACTATAGCACACAACTATATTTAATAGCACATAGGAATGTTATCATACTAACTATCTCTCTATCTATTCGGGCAGCTTAATATTCACGGCAGGGGCGCACGCAGGTGGGGTTTCTGGGTCTCCAGAAACCCCTCCCCTCCGCTAACGAAGTGCCCCACATATTGGCACTATACTATACAGCAGCCGCGGCGCTGTCAAAGAAGCGTCCGCGGCGGGGCAGTATTGTATACAGCACCGCCGCGGACGCTTCTTTGACAGCGCCACGGCTGCTGTATAGTACAGTGTTGCCGAAACAAAGCTGCTGCGCATCTTGCGTGTTGTCTTTTTTTTTTTGGCTGGGGGGGGAAACCCTCCCCCTAGCAATCCTGCGTGCGCCGCTGCACGGGTGAATGCTCCATGTAATTAGCGCTGCTTAGACAAGAAAACCGTTTAGAGAGGCAGCTCCGTTTTTAGTAGTCATACACGCAATTAAGCTACAATCGGAGAACATTGACCTATTAAGATATAACATAGCTATAACTATTAAATGTTAGTGATCTACTACGTGAGCAGATAGCGATGTGATAGTAGATGTTAATTATACACTGCTGATGGCAATGCACAGCACATAACAGTGTCAAACTCATTTAGGTATGTTTCCTATTCTACTTCACACACTATACAAATTGGACCTATGAGAAATATATTTTAGTTTAAACATATGATCTATTGTTGCTACCCAAAATCCGTTTCTAGATAAGGGAATAGTAAACAATAAAACAGGTGCAACATTGTTACTTTGTAAATTAGGCGCTCTGCCAAGAGGATTTAAAGTTATTTTCTCTAACTCTATTATTATGCACACCAAATAATCAATGTAATAAACGTAATATTGGTGCTACTGTGCATAATTTACTCAGTAAAGAGAACTCAAAAGAGATTCTGTCTATCCTATTATTGTGTATTAGACGGTCGGTTAAGAGGATCTAAAAGGGATATTCTGAACCCTATTTTTATGTACACCAAATAATTAATATAATAAGTGCAATATTGGTGCTTTGTACATAATCCACATATTTAAGAGAATTCAAGAGATTCCCTTTATCCCATTAATATGCCAATAATACTTTAAGAACTCCTCGTATGCAGTTCTTGCCTCTCATATAGGCTATCTATATCTGCTCACATATCTATAAGGGTATTACTATTGACTAATTTAGGTCTAAGCCAGTGCATATATTGGTCAGCCCTACTACCGGGTCATATTATTTTAAATCTTTCTTTATTCAACACTTTATTTTAATATTTCGCTCCTTTTTCATCTTGGTTGGTTGTAAATATTTTTAAGGAATACTAATAAAGTTTTTTTGCATTAATGTAATTAACTTTCGATACCTGGAGTGCTTCTCTGGTCAAATTTTTTCCCTCTTGGATTTGTACATTAATGAGTTTCTGACCTTAGCACCCACCCACTGTATATCCAATTGAGTTTGGTTTAACAGCGAGATTGGTTAATTCCTTGTGCGTTGCGGTTTCCCCATTTTCCTTATTCCCCTCCTTTCCTTAATGTACATCAAATCTGTACTAGTAAGCATCCAAAAGACAGGGTGCTGTGTTTGACTGTGAGCGTCACTTCTCCCAAAAAGAACAGAGCATTTCTTGATTTTAAAATCCAAGGCAATTGTGTGAGGGGCAGTATCATGTCTGTATTAGCGAGCAGCTAATAAAGCAAGTTGTTTGATAGCACAACATGAAACCCCCCAAAGATTTCTTTTGTTTTATCCGACTAGCTGTATTAATATGTATAACGTTGTGGAGCATTGTCTGAATTGCATGGTGACAGTCACTCCTTTTCCTATTTCATTGGGTATTCACTTGGTGTGGTGGAAGCTAGAAGTAGCTCCAAATTCAAGTAGCTTTAGTCCTGTTGTCCATTATGGATCAGTCTATAGATCAGGAGCATCTCAGTACTAGTACAGGCAATAGAAGAAATTGTTCAACCTCTACTAGTTAAAATGGTCATGTGGGAAGAAAGTGCAAGAAAGGGAGCTTCAAATCCTAACAACGTTTGTCAATCTCAAAGAAAACAACAGGTCTTGATGTACGTATTAAGTGAGTGCATTCCTGCATCTTCTGTAATTTCCCATGCCCAATGTTCTCGCTCTCACTGTAGTTCTGTCACCTCCACAACAGCCACATCAGTGCATGAAAAAAACACTGAGGCTGAAGAAAAAATTGGGCGTCCACAGAATCCTGAGGTGAGTCTAACGGTGCCCATGAGTACAATGTGTGTGTCTGACATTTCAGATTCTGACACTAATTATAAAATTTCTCAACCAATTGGAAATGTAAATGTTAGGATTCTACTTCTGTTATCTGTTTATGTTGCTGTTTCCCTGTGTGTGAGAGCTGCATGTTTTCACTTAGTTTGAGCTGCAATGCAGTTGTGCTACCTATATGTGATTAGCATTCTGTTGTAAGAAGTCAGGTTATGCAGTAATTCCCTGTGTATGAGAGCTCTCCTGTTTTCAATTAGGCTGAACTGCATTGTATCTGTGTTAGCTGCATTATCCTGATTGGTTGCCTGCACTATTTAAGGCTTGTGCTGCCATTTCATCTTTGCAGTGATAGCATTTTGCTTCTAGTGGTAGCGTCCTGGTTCCTGTGCTGTATTATCCTGTGTCTGCTTCCTTGTTCTGATTCATAACTATGTCTGACTACGATTCTAGTTCTTATCCCTGGTTACGTCTGACTATGATTCTGGTTCTGATTCCTAGCTCAGTCTGAACATTCGTGTTTCTGTTACCTGCCTGGCTGCCAAAACTCAGTGCTCCATTCCTGGCTGAGGTGGCGCTATTCTGAGAAAGCCACAACAGCATTACCATTACCACTTATACTGTTTGCTGATATTTGGTGGTACATCTCTCTGGTGTTCAGTTACTTCATATCCATTCCAGCCTGCATCCTGACCATCAGTTCTGCAGCTCCACTGAATCCAATTGGACTTTTGTACTGCTTCAAGTGCTATTGTGGCCAACTATTCTGAGGGACTCTGGGTCTGTCTCAGAATAATTTGAATTCTCTTGACTTGCTATATACTGCTGATAAACACACTGTGACATTCCACTGTACCACATCTGCTTATTTAGGTTAATCTCCTACTCTATTATTGCGACTTTCTGTATCCTGAATTTCTGCCTGGTAAGAGCAGAGCCATCTGCATAGAAACATACCAGTGTCAATCTGTTGGAAAAATTCAGCAATGTCTTAGCAAAATGTCTAACCCCGCTAAGACTCTCCTCAAGATTCCTCATTGAGATTGTCACAAACACCCAGCCTGTCCCAGATAAAGCAATCTGAACAGCTGGCCTTAGTCACTTAGCAATGAATACACCTTTTCTGCCACCACAAAGGATTTTTTTATGGTGTCCTTATGTTCACCAAAATCACTTATTAATGTTTCACACTTAAATTATATACACATGTAGCATGAGCCTCCTTTGGCTTCGTAAGTTCACAAAGAGTCACGGAGAACACATTAGATTAAATTTATTTATATCTGAAAAATGGTTCCAAGGCTTAGTTACAAAAATGAATAACAAGACATGCAATATGTTTGCACAAATAAGTTTCAGAAAATAAAATAGGAAATAAAATCAGAGTCACTACTTATTAGTTAAGACCTGGGGGTAAATGTATTAATCTCCGGATTCTTGAACTCCCGCGAGTTCGGCATCTTCAGCGCTTAAATTTAAAGCGGCGCTGCCTTGTTAAGGGAAATTTTAAATTGTTAAAATACGTATCTATTCTGCAGTTCAACTGCAGTTCAGTTTGTGGGAGCCCTCAAAAAATCAAGCAATTGAGCCCAGTGGTCGAAGTGGAAATTAAGAAGTGGCAGTATGAAAATTGTAATGGAAATGTAAGACAGTAGGAGACTCTATACACCCCACTTCCACCACTGCTTCAGCCACAATTGTGGAATTTCCTGTTGTTGAAGTGCCCGGTTTGTTAAACTATACATGTACTTTTTGAAATACAACACATTCCAAGGACAATTCCATCTTACACTATTTTACATTACAGACTTTGCCCACCTTGGTGTACCATCTTTTCTAAAACAACCTTTTATTACTGCTGCTGCTATCCTCTCCAAGTCATACATGCTGCATAGCAATGAGAATAAAATAGGATGAAATGAATGCAACAAATATCAAACAACATTAAAACATTAAAATCTCTACCGCATTGAATTCATTAATGGTGGGGACCATATAACGTGTCCCTCCCGGGTGACATAGTTTAGTTCTCCAGGCTACTAAATTAAGGTTTCGAATTGTAATGCATTGAAATTAGTATTACATATAGAGGATAAGGCAACACAGTTTTCCGTCTTTACTTTCAGTTGATTAATTAATTATTTAGAATAGCTACTGAAGAAAAATGTATATTAAGGTTATAATACTTTGATTGTATTTGAGAACGATGTAACCACCTTCGTCGCGGATGAGAGCTAACTGGTTTTGACATAGATGCAAATTAAGTTGAGATCATCCTTTCTATTGTGATTGTGGATATAAATGGCAGCCAGGCACTGTGGGATAACCTGCTTTGCAAAAGTTCACTCTTCTGAATGTAACGCATCCTCTGGAGTACAGATTTTACGGAGTGTCGGTTTTGCAAGTGCTTTAGTATGTCCAAAAGAAATAAATCATGGCCTGCCCTAGGGAAAAGTCACAGTGAAATAGCCTTCCAGAAGTGAAGGTATAATGTGGCCACCTATTCAATCAGTGTAACGAGGTCCAGTGTGACTCTGACAGTGGGAGCCTCCACAGATGCTAACATGCGATCCTACGGTGTGGGTAACTATTCTACTATGGTTTATTAATCTGTAAATTGGGACATAGGTGTCTTATTTATTATTCAACAGCAGTAACAATCATTATGTGTCACTGCATATCGCAGCGATACATAATGCAGTAATGCTACTTATTAGGCTGTGGCTCCTCTGAGAGCCTAACGCTGCTGCCAAATGCAGGGAGTGAAGCCGCGCATGCGCATAGTGCTCTGACCTAGCAGGGGAACAAGCAAAGCTTTTTTCAGCTTCACTGGACCCCATAAACCAGGTAAGCTAACACCATCCTTTATTATGCAGTGCTAACCCCTTGATAAATTAAGAGAAGACCTGCGATAGCCATTCTTGGATTTTTCTTGGAATCTTGGATTCTTGCATTCTCAGTTTGTTAAATAGACCCTTTAATATGTTCCTTACACACAGACCGGGATTGCTTTGTTCTGAGTGAGACATATTTGCCAGATGCCCGCGTGATACTCTGGTATGAGTCCATCTGTATTGTATAAACAGACTCACTCATTTTTGATTTGGACATTAGATTTATATTGGGGACACAAAACGGAACAATCTACTAGATCAATTCCACTATGAGTTCAGGTTTCATATATATATTTTAGATATTTTAATATGTTTTAATGTCATTTGATACTTGTATCATTATTATTATTATTATTATGTTTGAAAAATGATTTATGTAAGTATCGTCAAGCCAATTGTTCTTTGTGTTATATAGTAGGTCCAATATTTCATTCAATTATCCTTGCAACCTTTATATAAAATAGCCCTTGTATGTTGTATGTCTGAAATTATATATATATATATATATATATATATATATATATATATATATATATATATATATATATATATATCTGATGGAACATGGTAAGCAGGTATCGAAAGAAGCACAGATGTATGGGGGAGCCTAGCATTGTATGGAGCCATTCAAGACTTCAAAGCCCATGGACTATCTAAGGGCAGCAGGGCCCCGGAGAGCCTAGCACCGGCCCTGATTGTATAAGAACCTTTCCTCCATATGTAGCCAAAACATTTGCTAGTTGCTCTTTATAGTATGGAAGGAGTTAGCATGATTTAAATAACTTGTGTACAGACTAAAAATAGTTTTTTGTGTAGAACAGCATGAAAATCAGAGTATAAAGCACTGAGAAAAGATAGATGAGAAGAGCCAAGACTTTAGGTGGGAGTCCCAGGGAGGAGACAGAGACTTTAAAGTTCTATTTGTATTTTCTGTTTCCACTTAGTTTCCTCATGACCCTATATTCTATGCATCTGCACAAAACAGTATCACCCACGTTGTATTGATTTATACTCTAGCCAGTAGAGTTATGTTCATGTGCTGTTACCAGCCCTGTTAGAGTATGTAACCCTTATCACTAACTATATGTAAATGACAGACCTCTTTTTGGACATTTGGGTTTCTGTTTTGGGACTGTCCTTCAGTAGGTGCTTCATCAGGCTATATTTGCCTACTTACCTGGAACGTTCAGGGGACTCCTGAATTTCAAGTAACCACCCTCCTGGATCCCACCTCTCCTCTTGTAAATAAAGCAAGGCCTTGATGACCATATTTGTGTCATTAGGCCCCGCTATGTGGGTCCTGATGATGCAATCCCTGTAATATAACCCTCCACTCCCGCTGTGCGATGATGCAATAGCACATTTACAACAGTGGGGGCGGGGCTGACATAATGCGCCAGTACTTGACCTTTAGACCTCCCCTTCATCAGGTCACAGACGCACCCAATGAATGTAGCCCCCATTAGCCTGCCTCTTATTATGAAGTAACACTATTTATTAACTGTGATTTATTTCTTGGAGACTTAAACTGTTATTTCTTATAATAAACCAGTTCTAAAAATTCCAAGATATAGGCCTGTCTGAGTCAAAAGTCCCAAAAACTTTTAAAAGAATCTTGAATGTGTAGAGATATCATTCCACACTGTTACTGTATACATTTCAAAATATTTCAGCAGCCCTATATATTTCCATTCATGTAGTTTGGTGAACAAAATAAAACAATGTTGGCAAAAAAAAACTTCGCTTTACCAGAGCACATGAGTCCTCAAAGCTTTTTGATATTAAATATGTTATTGGAATTGCAAGGTAATCTTCCCCACAGCTCACCTGAACCCTCTTGGATTCGTTGGTATTTGGCAAATATTGCTTGATTTAATTTTATTGAGGAAAAGATTTACTGTTAGCACTTTGGGTTTGGTTCAGCAATAAAAACAGCAAAACAAAATCTCTCTCAGGCTGAAAGAAGCAATATTTCTGGCTGCAGTCGCAACATGGAGAGAAACAAATATGTTTAGGTAGGAAAAAATGTACTAATGGTCGGGCACTTTTTTTTTTTTATTAAAATGTAATTCAGTAAAATTAGTTGGGGGGAGTTATTACAGCTTCCCAACAAGAGGCAAAGTCTAAAATGATAGTGTTTTCCTTATACATATAACAAATATCATGGGAATGCTCCAGTGTTGCAATAAATGTGACATTGGTTAGCTATAAAACATTTTTTTTTTAACATTGACGAATTTATATACGTGCATCGTCTCAGGGCTTTACTGTCACATAGTTCTTTTTATTGTTTAGTATTATTCATAATGCAGACTCATCCACTATTTACGAAATAGCTATGACTGTGTATAAGTCTTTACCTACCGCATTACGAATAAATATACTCTAACTAGGGGGCCCATCATTTTGAAACATTAACCAGGGACAGATATTTGTTTAGTCCATTAAAGCCATCCCATGGACCGCTTTGGGTGCCAAATACTGAAACAACAGCCTTTAGGAACCTACCTTGAGTGAGTTTGGTTTATCTGGGTGGTTTATGAATGCAAATTCCAAGAAAATAAAAAAAACGTTTTATATTACATAGCATGGAAACTTTAAGTAGTATTACTCATGCTACTGCTCACCACCTTTACGCAATGTGTTTGACTTGGTAAATGGACTTTTGGGTGTGAGTAACTAGCAAAAATAAAATTAGAAAATGATCTGCTCCATAAACTGTCATGAGCTAGACCTAGACCTGCTACACTGTTGGGGCAGCACAGTGGCTCAGTGGTTAGCACTTCTGCCTCACAGCACTGGGGTCATGAGTTCCATTCCCGACCATGGTCTTATCTGTGTGGAATTTGTATGTTGTATGTTTGTGTGTGTTTCCTCCAGAGGCTCCGATTTCCTCCCACACTCCAAAAATATACTGGTAGGCTAATTGGCTGTTATTAAATTGACCTTAGTCTCTCTCTCTCTGTCTGTGTATGTTAGGAAATTTAGACTGTAAGCTCCAATGGGGCAAGGACTGATGTGAGCGAGTTCTCTGTACAGCGCTGCGGAATTAGTGGGGCTACATAAATAGCTGCTGCTGCTGATATATAGCCCTATGATTACAATATTGTACTACATACATACATCTTACCAGACAGTGGGCATTGGTCTTACATCATCACTAGCCAGAGGAGTGTAATATTGTACTACATACATACCTCTTACCAGACAGTGGACATTGGTCTTACATCATCACTTTGGGTTGCCTTGTTATTAACTAAACATCCTGGTAGCCTCATCCATCCACCATCCCCTCTCCCCTCCAAAATATAACCTTCTCTTATCCGAATCAATATGTGGATCCATATAAACAGTGTTCCCAATACTAATAATGTCAGCAGCAGTAAAATTCAACAACTGCGACTTGTGAATGAGCTGCTACAGAGGAGTCTGGAGATCATCTCGTTTAGAGGAGGGGGTTTACAATTAAATCTTTAGTAGGGATTTATATTTACTTTAACCTTTACAAATAATACCTTTAAAAATATGCTCATTTTAAACCAATTTGCAATAGCTCTGCTGTATGAGATACAAATATTAACTATTGCAAATAAACATTTTTCATATGTGTTCACACACTGACTTGAAATTCATATGCAAAAGAAATCTCCTATGTTCAGGACAATGTTATCACTTCCGTCATGTATTGTAGTTTTTTCTGCAATTATTTGATATGTTCTTCTTTTAAGTTATCTCACTAAATGCATTATTAAAATAGAACAAAAAAATATAGAACACAAGAAAAGGCTTTTTCTATTTTTGGTAACATGTGAAGATTGAAATAACGGTAGACTTATGAGCCATAAGTAATATATCAGATGAAAGTATTGTACCAAGTCGCAATTATCCTTCTTTGTGTTTGGTGATGTCATCATGCTTTCACAGTCAATATATGCCCAAGCTTATTTTGATACAAGTTGCATTAAATGAAATTGCATTTAATAAGGCATCTTAGTGTACTTATGAGGGAGCTCTAGCAGAGTGCAGGGTCAGGTCTTATGGTGAGTCATCCTTCCCTATGGAAAGCTTCGGATCTATGAACAAGATATTGCGTATTTGTTATAAAACATTTGGACTGTTCCACTCCCCAGCAACCAGGATAGGCGGGTTACAGGGTGTATCACCTTGAAGAGATGAAGTTCCCAACAATTTCGTGTTCTTCACCAGTAACTTGTTTGATGTGCAGATTTTAAAGAAACCATCTTGTAAGCACATACTAGGGATGTGCACCAGCGACTTTTGAGGTCTCGTGTTTTGTGTTTTGGATCCGGATTTTCGTTATTTTTGAGGTTCGGATTTGTCTCGCAAAACACTTGACGAAAGGTCTCGGTTCGGATTTAAGGTATTGGATTCGGATTTTTTTTGAAAAAAACATAAAAAGTTTAAAAATCAAGTTTTTGGGCTTATTTTCACTCCTAGGCTATTATTAACCTCAATAACATTCAATAACAAGCATTTCCACTAATTTACAGTGTATTCTGAACACCTCACAATATAGTTATTAGTCCAAAACGTTGCAAAAAGGTATCTTTCTGGACTGCGTAGAGGAGTGGGTCACCACAATATCTTAAAAACCCTGAACTTTTATGATTCGCACCAATAATTGTACCTGGACTGCGTAGAGGAGTGGGTCACCACAATATATTAAAAACCCTGAACTTTTATGAATCGCACCAATAAATGTACCTGGACTGCGTAGAGGAGTGGGTCACCACAATATATATAATAAGAAAACCATCAACTTGTTTGATTCGCACCAATAAATGTACCTGGACTGCGTAGAGGAGTGGGTCACCACAATATATTAAAAACCCTGAACTTTTATGAATCGCACCAATAAATGTACCTGGACTGCGTAGAGGAGTGGGTCACCACAATATATTAAAAACCCTGAACTTTTATGAATCGCACCAATAATTGTACCTGGACTGCGTAGAGGAGTGGGTCACCACAATATCTTAAAAACCCTGAACTTTTATGAATCGCACCAATAAATGTACCTGGACTGCGTAGAGGAGTGGGTCACCACAATATATATAATAAGAAAACCATCAACTTGTTTGATTCGCACCAATAAATGTACCTGGACTGCGTAGAGGAGTGGGTCACCACAATATATTAAAAACCCTGAACTTTTATGAATCGCACCAATAAATGTACCTGGACTGCGTAGAGGAGTGGGTCACCACAATATATTAAAAACCCTGAACTTTTATGATTCGCACCAATAATTGTACCTGGACTGCGTAGAGGAGTGGGTCACCACAATATATTAAAAACCCTGAACTTTTATGAATCGCACCAATAAATGTACCTGGACTGCGTAGAGGAGTGGGTCACCACAATATATTAAAAACCCTGAACTTTTATGAATCGCACCAATAATTGTACCTGGACTGCGTAGAGGAGTGGGTCACCACAATATCTTAAAAACCCTGAACTTTTATGAATCGCACCAATAAATGTACCTGGACTGCGTAGAGGAGTGGGTCACCACAATATATATAATAAGAAAACCATCAACTTGTTTGATTCGCACCAATAAATGTACCTGGACTGCGTAGAGGAGTGGGTCACCACAATATATTAAAAACCCTGAACTTTTATGAATCGCACCAATAAATGTACCTGGACTGCGTAGAGGAGTGGGTCACCACAATATATTAAAAACCCTGAACTTTTATGAATCGCACGAATAAATGTACCTGGACTGCGTAGAGGAGTGGGTCACCACAATATATTAAAAACCCTGAACTTTTATGATTCGCACCAATAATTGTACCTGGACTGCGTAGAGGAGTGGGTCACCACAATATATTAAAGACCCTGAACTTTTATGAATCGCACCAATAAATGTACCTGGACTGCGTAGAGGAGTAGGTCACCACAATATATTAAAAACCCTGAACTTTTATGAATCGCACCAATAATTGTACCTGGACTGCGTAGAGTGGGTCACCACAATATCTTAAAAACCCTGAACTTTTATGAATCGCACCAATAAATGTACCTGGACTGCGTAGAGGAGTGGGTCACCACAATATATATAATAAGAAAACCATCAACTTGTTTGATTCGCACCAATAAATGTACCTGGACTGCGTAGAGGAGTGGGTCACCACAATATATTAAAAACCCTGAACTTTTATGAATCGCACCAATAAATGTACCTGGACTGCGTAGAGGAGTGGGTCACCACAATATATTAAAAACCCTGAACTTTTATGATTCGCACCAATAATTGTACCTGGACTGCGTAGAGGAGTGGGTCACCACAATATATTAAAAACCCTGAACTTTTATGAATCGCACCAATAAATGTACCTGGACTGCGTAGAGGAGTGGGCACTGGGCACCACAATAAAATATATAAAAAACCTTCAACAGGTCTGCATTACACTACACATACGGCTGCTCCTCCATCCTCTCCATCATATACATGTTGGAGTTTTAGCGTGTGACAACCTCTTGTTTTTGATAATGTCAGTGCATTTTGAATATTTTTCAATTTGCCCCACACCACTGAATGTACTTTATCTATCTTGACTGCGTAGTGTGGTGGCCCCGGTACACAATTTGGTACCGAGGCCACAATATAATTAAAAAACCCTCCACGTGTCAGAATTCCACCAAACAAGTATCTGGACTGCGTAGTGGGGTGGCCCCGGTACCCAACTTGATACCGGGGCCACAATAAAATAAATACACCCTCCACGTGTCAGAATTCCACCAAACAAGTATCTGGACTGCGTAGTGGGGTGGCCCCGGTACCCAACTTGATACCGGGGCCACAATACCTCCTCCAAACATGCTACAGACAATTCGTCATTGAGATCCCATTAAGTATGTTAAAGACAGACAGGGTCCAAGTGTTATTAGTTGACTTTGTAAAGAAAAAAACTGTCCCTGTTGCACATAGTCGTGCAATGAAGACTTACTTTTTCATTTAAAGGCACGATCTTTCAAGTGTAGTGTTTGTAAGTCTAAGTCATATTATACTTTTGGTAAAATTGGTTTTTTTTGTTCCTCTTTATGTTAATTAATTAGTAATAGAATTAAAGTAGGAAATAGAATTAAATAGAATTAAAGTAGGAAATAGAGTGGTATAGAGTTGTAGTGTGGTATAGATAGAGTGGTCCACACAATATAATAATAAAACCCTCAACTGGTCTGAATTCCACCAAACAAGTATCTTGACTGCGTAGTGTGG
Organism: Mixophyes fleayi; assembly: GCF_038048845.1. Taxonomy (NCBI): domain Eukaryota; kingdom Metazoa; phylum Chordata; class Amphibia; order Anura; family Limnodynastidae; genus Mixophyes; species Mixophyes fleayi. The sequence continues at coordinate 55,968,014 of NC_134404.1, read as the reverse complement.
TGGCCCCGGTACACAATTTGGTACCGAGGCCACAATATAATTAAAAAACCCTCCACGTGTCGGAATTCCACCAAACAAGTATCTGGACTGCATAGTGGGGTGGCCCCGGTACCCAATTTGATACCGGGGCCACAATACCTCCTCAAAACATGCTCCATACAATTCGTCATTGACAGACCCCAGACAGACAGGGTCGTAGTGTTATTGTTTGACTTTGTAAACCCAAAAAAATGTCCCTGTTGCACTTGCACATAGTCGTGCAATGAAGACTTACTTTTTCATTTAAAGGCACGATCTTTCAAGTGTAGTGTTTGTAAGTCTAAGTCATATTATACTTTTGGTAAAATTGGTTTTTTTTGTTCCTCTTTATGTTAATTAATTAGTAATAGAATTAAAGTAGGAAATAGAATTAAATAGAATTAAAGTAGGAAATAGAGTGGTATAGAGTTGTAGTGTGGTATAGATAGAGTGGTCCACACAATATAATAATAAAACCCTCAACTGGTCTGAATTCCACCAAACAAGTATCTTGACTGCGTAGTGTGGTGGCCCCGGTACACAATTTGGTACCGAGGCCACAATATAATTAAAAAACCCTCCACGTGTCGGAATTCCACCAAACAAGTATCTGGACTGCATAGTGGGGTGGCCCCGGTACCCAATTTGATACCGGGGCCACAATACCTCCTCAAAACATGCTCCATACAATTCGTCATTGACAGACCCCAGACAGACAGGGTCGTAGTGTTATTGTTTGACTTTGTAAACCCAAAAAAATGTCCCTGTTGCACTTGCACATAGTCGTGCAATGAAGACTTACTTTTTCATTTAAAGGCACGATCTTTCAAGTGTAGTGTTTGTAAGTCTAAGTCATATTATACTTTTGGTAAAATTGGTTTTTTTTGTTCCTCTTTATGTTAATTAATTAGTAATAGAATTAAAGTAGGAAATAGAATTAAATAGAATTAAAGTAGGAAATAGAGTGGTATAGAGTTGTAGTGTGGTATAGATAGAGTGGTCCACACAATATAATAATAAAACCCTCAACTGGTCTGAATTCCACCAAACAAGTATCTTGACTGCGTAGTGTGGTGGCCCCGGTACACAATTTGGTACCGAGGCCACAATATAATTAAAAAACCCTCCACGTGTCGGAATTCCACCAAACAAGTATCTGGACTGCATAGTGGGGTGGCCCCGGTACCCAATTTGATACCGGGGCCACAATACCTCCTCAAAACATGCTCCAGACAATTCGTTATTGACAGACCCCAGACAGACAGGGTCGTAGTGTTATTGTTTGACTTTGTAAACCCAAAAAAATGTCCCTGTTGCACTTGCACATAGTCGTGCAATGAAGACTGACTTTTTCATTTAAAGGCACGATCTTTAAAGTGTCAGAAAGAGAGAGAAGACACAGGAGAGGAGAGTTGTAGCTGGGGACCTGGGGTGGAAGCTCCCAGGCTCCCCCAGCATTGCCTGGAAGTCTGAGCGTGGTGACTGAGCCAGGGCAAGGAATGTGTGCCCTGGATGAGGGGGAGAACTCCATGCCACTATAGTGAACCCAAGAGAGAGGGGGACACTGCACATGGAAGAGGCCCTGGAGTGAGGGCTGCTACAAGAGGCATGGTAGCTGTAGTGTCAGATCCTGAGGCTGAGAGTACACAGAGTGACGTGTCAGAGCACAGGAGACATTATCCCCGCAGAGGAGGGATGAGCTGCAGTTGAGAGGTCTGTTGTTGAAATAGGACATGCACACTTTAACAAACCAATCATTTCAGCGACAGGGCCTACCAAACAACTTTGACTGAAATGATTGGTTTGTTTGGGCCCCCACACCAAAAAAGCTATTCATCTCTCCCTGTACAGACTAAACAGGCTCTACTGAGGCAAGATGTCGTCCTCATCCTCAACCTCTGATTCCTCTCCCCCTACAGTGTGTACTTCCTCCTCATCACACATTATCAATTCGTCCCCGCTGGACTCCACAACCACAGGTCCCTCTGTAGTATCTGGAGGGCAGTGCTGTACTTCATTGAGGAATTGATTATTCATTTTTATAAACATCATCTTTTCAACGTTGTGAGGAAGCAACCTCCTTCGCCGCTCACTGACCAGGTTCCCCGCTGCACTAAAAACTCTTTCCGAGTACACACTGGAGGGGGGACAACTCAGGTAAAATAGAGCCAGTTTGTACAGGGGCTTCCAAACTGCCTTTTTTTCCTGCCAGTAACAATATGGACTGTCTGACATGTCTACTTGGATGGTGTCAGCAAAGTAATCATCCACAATTTTTTCTATTGTGACAGCATCCAATGCAGCGAGAGTAGACATGTCTGCAATGGTTGGCAGGTCCTTCAGTCCGGACCAGATGTTATCAGCATCCCCGCCAGTGCCTCTTTTGGGAAAACTGAGCTTTTTCCTCGCAGCCATAGATGTGGAAGAAAATGAGGGTGGAGCTGTTGGCATGTCACGGTCCTCTTCAGAGGACAATCTCCTGACCAGCAGGTCTTTGCACCGCTGTAGATTTGTGTCCGCCGGAAACAGAGACACAACATACGCTTTAAACCGAGGATCGAGCACGGTGGCCAGAATGTATTCCTCTGACTTTAAAAGAGTGACCACCCTCGGATCCTGGCAAAGCGTACGAAGGGCTACATCCACAAGAGCTACATGCTTGCTGTAATCGCAATGGCTTACCAGCTCCTCCCTCACTTTCTCCAGCTGCTTCTGCAACAGCCTGATCAGGGGAATGACCTGACTCAAGCTGGCAGTGTCGGAACTGACTTCTCGTGTGGCAAGTTCAAATGGCTGCAGAACCTTGCACAACACGGAAATCAGTCTCCACTGCGCTTGACTCAGGCGCATCCCCACTCCTTTGCCTATGTCGTAGGTGGCTGTGTAGGCCTGAATGGCCTTTTGCTGCTCCTCCATCCTCTGCAGCATATAGAGGGTGGAGTTCCAGCGCGTCACAACCTCTTGTTTGAGGTGATGGCAGGGCAGGTTCATGCTTTTTTGATGTGCCTCTAGTCTGCGGTAGGCACTGGCTGAATGCCGAAAGTGTCCAGCAATTTTGCGCGCCACCGCAAGCATCTCCTGCACACCCCTGTCACTCTTGAGGTAATGCTGCACCACCAAATTAATGGTGTGGGCAAAACATGGGACGTGCTGGAAATTGCCCATATTTAATGCCCGCACAATGTTACTGGCATTGTCTGACACCACAAATCCCCATGAGAGTCTAAGTGGGGTAAGCCACTGGGAGATAATTTCCCTCATTTTCTCTAATATGTTGTCAGCATTGTGCCTCTTATTAAAGCCTGTAATGCACAATGTTGCCTGCCTTTGCACGAGCCGCCATTTTGTAGTTGCTGCTACTGATGCAGCTGTTGCTGTTGCTGCGGAAGGGGATGCATCTACCCAGTGGGCTGTCACAGTCATATAGTCCTTCGTTTGCCCAGAACCACTTGTCCACATGTCCGTGGTTAAGTGGACAGTGGGTACAACCGCATTTTTTAGAGCACTGAGGACACTTGATCGTACTTCTCTGTACATTTTTGGTATCGCCTGCCTAGTGAAGTGGAATCTCGAGGAAATTTGGTACCGGGGACACAATACCTCCATCAACCCTCTAAATCCCACTCCACTGATGGCGGACACCGGGCGCACGTCTAACACCAACATTGCAGTTACAGCCGCAGTTATACGCTTTGCAATAGGGTGACTACTATCGTATTTTGTGGTCATGGCAAACGACTGTTGGACGGTCAATTGTTTTGTGAAAGACTTAGCGGTCTTACGACTTTACCTCTGGGAAGATGACCGACTAACAGCAGCAACAGCAGCAGTGGCAGTAGTAGGCGTACCGCTGCAGGATTCCTCGGATGAATCCCGTATTGAGGAGGACTCAGTCTGGCTGGTGACTTGGGCTGCAGAACTGAATCTGATGGAGATTGTGGAGGAAGTTGACGAGGAGGGTGTTGCTGGTGTGTATCCAACTGGACCACGGGATTTAGGTGTCCCTGTACCGATGAGGGTCCTAGCCCCAGTTCCTGAACTAACCACTGAACTATGAAGGTTATTCAGGTGACGTATAAGGGAGGATGTTCCTAGGTGGGCAAGATCCTTACCCCTGCTTATTTGAGCTTTACATAAGCTACATATTGCCATACATTGGTTGTCTGGATTTGGATAAAAATAACTCCAGACCGAAGAGGTGCATTTTTTGGTCTTCTGACCAGGCATGACGATGGGCTTTTTCATCCCATGGACATCAGCTGTTTCCCCCCCTGGTGCCTCATTTACAATAACCACATCACCATCCTCATCATCAAGTTCCTCCACAGCGCCAGCTACATCATCAATAGCCTCCTCCCGAGCCACCTCTTCCCGTACAGTGATGGGAAGGTCAGGCTTGACAACCACCAACACCCTTGGACTCGCCTTGGGGATTTGTGATAATTTCTCTTTAGAAGGCAGAGTTGTTTGCTGTTTTGTTGCTGACAGCATAACTCTCTTCAATTTTTTGTAGGGGGGGGAGGAGGAGGAGGGCTAAGATCCGTGGGTGAAGCTGAACCACTAGTCATGAACACGGGCCAGGGCCTAAGCCGTTCCTTGCCACTCCGTGTCGTAAATGGCATATTGGCAACTTTACGTTTCTCCTCAGATGATTTTAAGTTTCTCTTTTTGCTACTTTTTCTTAACTTGGGCTTTTTGGATTTTACATGCCCGGTACTACGAGATTGGGCATCGGGCTTGGAAGACGACGTTGATGGCATTTCATCGTCTATGTCATGACTAGTGGCAGCAGCTTCAGCATTAGGAGGAAGTGGGTCTTGATCTTTCCCTACTTTATCCTCCAAATTTTTGTTCTCCATTATATGTAGCACAAGATACTGCAGAATGTGTGAACTTGGTAATATTGCAGTACCAATGGACTTATAATGCTGGATTGGTTTTGCAAATTTGGTTATAATTATTATATATTTTTTTTTTTTTTTAATTTTTTATTTTTTTTTACTTTTTTTTTATTTTTTACAAACTTGGGAATAATGGGGAAATAACTATGCCCTTAGAAGCACAGAGCACAGGACACAGCACCACTGGACTGAACAGGACACGGCACAGGACCCAGCAGCACTACGGAACTCAGCAGGACAGAGCACAGGACACAGCACCACTGGACTGATACTGCAGAATGTGTAAACTTTGTAATATTGCAGTACCACTGGACTTTTACTGCTGAATGTGTGAACTTGGTAATATTGCAGTACCAATGGACTTATAATGCTGGATTGGTTTTGCAAATTTGGTTATAATTATTATATATATTTTTTTTTTTTTAATTTTTTATTTTTTTTTACTTTTTTTTTATTTTTTACAAACTTGGGAATAATGGGGAAATAACTATGCCCTTAGAAGCACAGAGCACAGGACACAGCACCACTGGACTGAACAGGACACGGCACAGGACCCAGCAGCACTACGGAACTCAGCAGGACAGAGCACAGGACACAGCACCACTGGACTGATACTGCAGAATGTGTAAACTTTGTAATATTGCAGTACCACTGGACTTTTACTGCTGAATGTGTGAACTTGGTAATATTGCAGTACCAATGGACTTATAATGCTGGATTGGTTTTGCAAATTTGGTTATAATTATTATATATATTTTTTTTTTTTTAATTTTTTATTTTTTTTTACTTTTTTTTTATTTTTTACAAACTTGGGAATAATGGGGAAATAACTATGCCCTTAGAAGCACAGAGCACAGGACACAGCACCACTGGACTGAACAGGACACGGCACAGGACCCAGCAGCACTACGGAACTCAGCAGGACAGAGCACAGGACACAGCACCACTGGACTGATACTGCAGAATGTGTAAACTTTGTAATATTGCAGTACCACTGGACTTTTACTGCTGAATGTGTGAACTTGGTAATATTGCAGTACCAATGGACTTATAATGCTGGATTGGTTTTGCAAATTTGGTTATAATTATTATATATTTTTTTTTTTTTTTAATTTTTTATTTTTTTTTACTTTTTTTTTATTTTTTACAAACTTGGGAATAATGGGGAAATAACTATGCCCTTAGAAGCACAGAGCACAGGACACAGCACCACTGGACTGAACAGGACACGGCACAGGACCCAGCAGCACTACGGAACTCAGCAGGACAGAGCACAGGACACAGCACCACTGGACTGATACTGCAGAATGTGTAAACTTTGTAATATTGCAGTACCACTGGACTTTTACTGCTGAATGTGTGAACTTGGTAATATTGCAGTACCAATGGGCTTATACTGCAGGATTGGTTGTGAAAATTTTGTGGTAATTAAAAAATATTAAAGTAGTTTTTGGTATTTTATAAAAAAAACTTTTTTTTATTTTTTTAAACACAGGGGAATATTGGGGAAATAACTATGCCCTTAGAAGCACAGAGCACAGGACACAGCACCACTGGACTGAACAGGACACAGCACAGGACCCAGCAGCACCACTGACCTCAGAAGGACAGAGCACAGCACACAGCACCACTGGACTGATACTGCAGAACACAGCACAGCACAGCACAGCACAGCACAGCACTAAACAGCACAGCACAGCACAGCACAGCACTAAACAGCACAGCACAGCACTAAACAGCACAGAACTAAACAGCACAGAACTAAACAGCACAGAGGACCACCTAACACACCCTCCCTCTACCCTGATCAATGCCCGAGTGAAGATGGCGGCGACTAGCGGGGAATTTATAGGATCCGAGTATCGCGAGATCCGACAACGGGATTATGAGTCAGAGCCTCAGTTTCACTTTTGAATTTGGCGCCAATACCCGGATCTGTCTCGGATCCGACTCGGATCCGCAACGTTCGGGTGGGCTCGGATTTCAGAAATCCGAGCGCGCTCATCCCTAGCACATACCCTGCGGGGATCACCACACGTGGTTATCCAATAATCGGCCACTTAGAACACACTGTGGAAGAGGGATCACCTTTAAAGACATCTTATATATCCCCATATGATGTTGAGACTGTACTGCTCTATGTATATTTTCCTCTTATGTTACAGCTATCCATGTTAGATGCTGGCATTTTTATGTATGTGAACCTTTCAGCGCTGTGAGTTATCATTCTTCTTGCTATACATGTTTTTGGGGAGCAGGTGGCTCCTATATGTTAACTTGAGCTGCTTTTTGGCGATACATCAGCGCCCATTCTTGATTCAAATATTTGTAGACTATACAAGTTTCTACGAATGTCAGCGTATTAAAGTAGCACTGGAAAGTCTTTCAAAATCCGAAATATGTTTGGCAATATTTTTATTAAAAAAATAATTTAAACATTTGAACATGTGCACATTCTAAAAAATTGTATTCCCTTAAAATGCCCTTTAAATTAGGGATGTGCACCGGCGACTTTTGAGGTCTCGTGTTTTGTGTTTTGGATCCGGATTTTCGTTATTTTTGAGGTTCGGATTTGTCTCGCAAAACACTTGACGAAAGGTCTCGGTTCGGATTTAAGGTTTTGGATTCGGATTTTTTTGCAAAAAAACATAAAAAGTTTAAAAATCAAGTTTTTGGGCTTATTTTCACTCCTAGGCTATTATTAACCTCAATAACATTCAATAACAAGCATTTCCACTAATTTACAGTGTATTCTGAACACCTCACAATATAGTTATTAGTCCAAAACGTTGCAACAAGGTATCTTTCTGGACTGCGTAGAGGAGTGGGTCACCACAATATATATTAAAAATGCTGAACTTTTATGAATCGCACCAATAAATGTACCTGGACTGCGTAGAGGAGTGGGTCACCACAATATATATTAAAAACCCTGAACTTTTATGAATCGCACCAATAAATGTACCTGGACTGCGTAGAGGAGTGGGTCACCACAATATCTTAAAAACCCAGAACTTTTATGAATCGCACCAATAAATGTACCTGGACTGCCTAGAGGAGTGGGTCACCACAATATATATTAAAAACCCTGAACTTTTATGATTCGCACCAATAATTGTACCTGGACTGCGTAGAGGAGTGGGTCACCACAATATATATTAAAAACCCTGAACTTTTATGAATCGCACCAATAAATGTACCTGGACTGCGTAGAGGAGTGGGTCACCACAATATATATTAAAAACCCTGAACTTTTATGATTCGCACCAATAAATGTACCTGGACTGCGTAGAGGAGTGGGTCACCACAATATCTTAAAAACCCTGAACTTTTATGAATCGCACCAATAAATGTACCTGGACTGCGTAGAGGAGTAGGCACTGGGCACCACAATAAAATATATAAAAAACCTTCAACAGATCTGCATTACACTACACATACGGCTGCTCCTCCATCCTCTCCATCATATACATGTTGGAGTTTTAGCGTGTGACAACCTCTTGTTTTTGATAATGTCAGTGCATTTTGAATATTTTTCAATTTGCCCCACACCACTGAATGTACTTTATCTATGATACGCATCTATCTATCTTGACTGCGTAGTGTGGTGGCCCCGGTACACAATTTGGTACCGAGGCCACAATATAATTAAAAAACCCTCCACGTGTCAGAATTCCACCAAACAAGTATCTGGACTGCATAGTGGGGTGGCCCCGGTACCCAATTTGATACCGGGGCCACAATACCTCCTCCAAACATGGTACAGACAATTCGTCATTGAGATCCCAGACAGACAGGGTCAAAGTGTTATTGTTTGACTTTGTAAACCCAAAAAACTGTCCCTGTTGCACATAGTCGTGCAATGAAGACTGACTTTTTCATTTAAAGGCACGATCTTTCAAGTGTAGTGTTTGTAAGTCTAAGTCATATTATACTTTTGGTAAAATTGGTTTATTTTGTTCCTCTTTATGGTAATTAGTAATAGAATTAAAGTATGAAATAGAATTAAAGTATGAAATAGAATTAAAGTATTAAATAGAATTAAAGTATGAAATAGAATTAAAGTATGAAATAGAGTGGTATATAGAGTTGTAGTGTGGTATAGATAGAGTGGTCCACACAATATAATAATAATAAAACCCTCAACTGGTCTGAATTCCACCAAACAAGTATCTGGACTGCATAGTGGGGTGGCCCCGGTACCCAATTTGATACCGGGGCCACAATACCTCCTCCAAACATGGTACAGACAATTCGTCATTGAGATCCCAGACAGACAGGGTCAAAGTGTTATTGTTTGACTTTGTAAACCCAAAAAACTGTCCCTGTTGCACATAGTCGTGCAATGAAGACTGACTTTTTCATTTAAAGGCACGATCTTTCAAGTGTAGTGTTTGTAAGTCTAAGTCATATTATACTTTTGGTAAAATTGGTTTATTTTGTTCCTCTTTATGGTAATTAGTAATAGAATTAAAGTATGAAATAGAATTAAAGTATGAAATAGAATTAAAGTATTAAATAGAATTAAAGTATGAAATAGAATTAAAGTATGAAATAGAGTGGTATATAGAGTTGTAGTGTGGTATAGATAGAGTGGTCCACACAATATAATAATAATAAAACCCTCAACTGGTCTGAATTCCACCAAACAAGTATCTGGACTGCGTAGTGTGGTAGCCCCGGTACACAATTTGGTACCGAGGCCACAATATAATTAAAAAATTGGGCATCAACTGTCACCGTTGTTTAATATCTGATACACCTAAATATGGACTGCACAGTGGAGTGGCCCCGGTAGTAAATTTGGTGCCGGGGCCACAATACCTCCTCCAACTTCCATGTGTAGTGTTTATAAAGACAGACAGCGTCGAAGTGTTATTAGTTGACTTTCTTAACCCTAAAATTGTCCCTGTTGCAAATATTCGTGCAATGGACAGTTACTTTTTTATTGAAAGACTCAAGCTTTCAAGTGTAGTGTTTATAAAATATAAACAACAATACAGTAGTTTTAGAGCACGTCAATACCTCTTGTTTTAAATTGTGACACAGCATTTTACTTTTGGTTTAATTTCTTGTATTTTTTTAAATTTGGTTTTACTTTTTGAACATGGCAAACGACTGTTGATTGGTCATATAATGCAAAAAAAAAAGGTCCAAGATGGAATTGTCCTTGGGCCCTCACACCCACCCTTATGTTGTTGAAATAGGACATGCACACTTTAACAAACCAATCATTTCAGCGACAGGGCCTACCAAACAACTTTGGCTGAAATGATTGGTTTGTTTGGGCCCCCACACCAAAAAAGCTATTCATCTCTCCCTGTACAGACTAAACAGGCTCTACTGAGGCAAGATGTCGTCTTCATCCTCAACCTCTGATTCCTCTCCCCCTACAGTGTGTACTTCCTCCTCATCACACATTATCAATTCGTCCCCGCTGGACTCCACAACCACAGGTCCCTCTGTACTGTCTGGAGGGCAGTGCTGTACTTCATTGAGGAATTGATTATTCATTTTTATAAACATCATTTTTTCAACGTTCTGAGGAAGCAACCTCCTTCGCCGCTCACTGACCAGGTTCCCCGCTGCACTAAAAACTCTTTCCGAGTACACACTGGAGGGGGGACAACTCAGGTAAAATAGAGCCAGTTTGTACAGGGGCTTCCAAACTGCCTTTTTTTCCTGCCAGTAACAATATGGACTGTCTGACATGTCTACTTGGATGGTGTCAGCAAAGTAATCATCCACAATTTTTTCTATTGTGACAGCATCCAATGCAGCGAGAGTAGACATGTCTGCAATGGTTGGCAGGTCCTTCAGTCCGGACCAGATGTTATCAGCATCCCCGCCAGTGCCTCTTTTGGGAAAACTGAGCTTTTTCCTCGCAGCCATAGATGTGGAAGAAAATGAGGGTGGAGCTGTTGGGATGTCACGGTCCTCTTCAGAGGACAATCTCCTGACCAGCAGGTCTTTGCACCGCTGTAGACTTGTGTCCGCCGGAAACAGAGACACAACATACGCTTTAAACCGAGGATCGAGCACGGTGGCCAGAATGTATTCCTCTGACTTTAAAAGAGTGACTACCCTCGGATCCTGGCAAAGCGTACGAAGGGCTACATCCACAAGAGCTACATGCTTGGTGTAATCGCAATGGCTTACCAGCTCCTCCCTCACTTTCTCCAGCTGCTTCTGCAACAGCCTGATCAGGGGAATGACCTGACTCAAGCTGGCAGTGTCGGAACTGACTTCTCGTGTGGCAAGTTCAAATGGCTGCAGAACCTTGCACAACACGGAAATCAGTCTCCACTGCGCTTGACTGAGGCGCATCCCCACTCCTTTGCCTATGTCGTAGGTGGCTGTGTAGGCCTGAATGGCCTTTTGCTGCTCCTCCATCCTCTGCAGCATATAGAGGGTGGAGTTGCAGCGCGTCACAACCTCTTGTTTGAGGTGATGGCAGGGCAGGTTCATGCTTTTTTGATGTGCCTCTAGTCTGCGGTAGGCACTGGCTGAATGCCGAAAGTGTCCAGCAATTTTGCGCGCCACCGCAAGCATCTCCTGCACACCCCTGTCACTCTTGAGGTAATGCTGCACCACCAAATTAATGGTGTGGGCAAAACATGGGACGTGCTGGAAATTGCCCATATTTAATGCCCGCACAATGTTACTGGCATTGTCTGACACCACAAATCCCCATGAGAGTCTAAGTGGGGTAAGCCACTGGGAGATAATTTCCCTCATTTTCTCTAATATGTTGTCAGCATTGTGCCTCTTATTAAAGCCTGTAATGCACAATGTTGCCTGCCTTTGCACGAGCCGCCATTTTGTAGTTGCTGCTACTGATGCAGCTGTTGCTGTTGCTGCGGAAGGGGATGCATCTACCCAGTGGGCTGTCACAGTCATATAGTCCTTCGTTTGCCCAGAACCACTTGTCCACATGTCCGTGGTTAAGTGGACAGTGGGTACAACCGCATTTTTTAGAGCACTGAGGACACTTGATCGTACTTCTCTGTACATTTTTGGTATCGCCTGCCTAGTGAAGTGGAATCTCGAGGAAATTTGGTACCGGGGACACAATACCTCCATCAACCCTCTAAATCCCACTCCACTGATGGCGGACACCGGGCGCACGTCTAACACCAACATTGCAGTTACAGCCGCAGTTATACGCTTTGCAATAGGGTGACTACTATCGTATTTTGTGGTCATGGCAAACGACTGTTGGACGGTCAATTGTTTTGTGAAAGACTTAGCGGTCTTACGACTTTACCTCTGGGAAGATGACCGACTAACAGCAGCAACAGCAGCAGTGGCAGTAGTAGGCGTACCGCTGCAGGATTCCTCGGATGAATCCCGTATTGAGGAGGACTCAGTCTGGCTGCTGACTTGGGCTGCAGGACTGAATCTGATGGAGATTGTGGAGGAAGTTGACGAGGAGGGTGTTGCTGGTGTGTATCCAACTGGACCACGGGATTTAGGTGTCCCTGTACCGATGAGGGTCCTAGCCCCAGTTCCTGAACTAACCACTGAACTATGAAGGTTATTCAGGTGACGTATAAGGGAGGATGTTCCTAGGTGGGCAAGATCCTTACCCCTGCTTATTTGAGCTTTACATAAGCTACATATGGCCATACATTGGTTGTCTGGATTTGGATAAAAATAACTCCAGACCGAAGAGGTGCATTTTTTGGTCTTCTGACCAGGCATGACGATGGGCTTTTTCATCCCATGGACATCAGCTGTTTCCCCCCCTGGTGCCTCATTTACAATAACCACATCACCATCCTCATCATCAAGTTCCTCCACAGCGCCAGCTACATCATCAATAGCCTCCTCCCGAGCCACCTCTTCCCGTACAGTGATGGGAAGGTCAGGCTTGACAACCACCAACATCCTTGGACTCGCCTTGTGGATTTGTGATAATTTCTCTTTAGAAGGCAGAGTTGTTTGCTGTTTTGTTGCTGACAGCATAACTCTCTTCAATTTTTTGTAGGGGGGGGGAGGAGGAGGAGGGTTAAGATCCGTGGGTGAAGCTGAACCACTAGTCATGAACACGGGCCAGGGCCTAAGCCGTTCCTTGCCACTCCGTGTCGTAAATGGCATATTGGCAACTTTACGTTTCTCCTCAGATGATTTAAAGTTTCTCTTTTTGCTACTTTTTCTTAACTTGGGCTTTTTGGATTTTACATGCCCGGTACTACGAGATTGGGCATCGGGCTTGGAAGACGACGTTGATGGCATTTCATCGTCTATGTCATGACTAGTGGCAGCAGCTTCAGCATTAGGAGGAAGTGGGTCTTGATCTTTCCCTACTTTATCCTCCAAATTTTTGTTCTCCATTATATGTAGCACAAGATACTGCAGAATGTGTGAACTTGGTAATATTGCAGTACCAATGGACTTATACTGCTGGATTGGTTTTGCAAATTTGGTTATAATTATTATATATTTTTTTTTTTTTAAATTTTTTATTTTTTTTTACTTTTTTTTTATTTTTAAAAAACTTGGGAATAGTGGGGAAATAACTATGCCCTTAGAAGCACAGAGCACAGGACACAGCACCACTGGACTGAACAGGACACGGCACAGGACCCAGCAGCACTACGGAACTCAGCAGGACAGAGCACAGGACACAGCACCACTGGACTGATACTGCAGAATGTGTGAACTTTGTAATATTGCAGTACCAATGGACTTATACTGCTGGATTGGTTTTGCAAATTTGGTTATAATTATTATATTTATTTTTTTTTTTTTTACTTTTTTATTTTTTTTTACTTTTTTTTATTTTTTAAAAACTTGGGAATAATGGGGAAATAACTATGCCCTTAGAAGCACAGAGCACAGGACACAGCACCACTGGACTGAACAGGACACGGCACAGGACCCAGCAGCACTACGGACCTCAGCAGGACAGAGCACAGGACACAGCACCACTGGACTGATACTGCAGAATGTGTGAACTTTGTAATATTGCAGTACCAATGGACTTATACTGCTGGATTGGTTTTGCAAATTTGGTTATAATTATTATATATATATATTTTTTTTTTTTTTAATTTTTTTTTTTTTTTTACTTTTTTTTTATTTTTTAAAAACTTGGGAATAATGGGGAAATAACTATGCCCTTAGAAGCACAGAGCACAGGACACAGCACCACTGGACTGAACAGGACACGGCACAGGATCCAGCAGCACTACGGAACTCAGCAGGACAGAGCACAGCACACAGCACCACTGGACTGATACTGCAGAATGTGTAAACTTTGTAATATTGCAGTACCACTGGACTTTTACTGCTGAATGTGTGAACTTGGTAATATTGCAGTACCAATGGGCTTATACTGCAGGATTGGTTGTGCAAATTTTGTGGTAATTAAAAAAAATTAAAGTAGTTTTTGGTATTTTTTAAAAAAACTTTTTTTTATTTTTTTAAACACAGGGGAATATTGGGGAAATAACTATGCCCTTAGAAGCACAGAGCACAGGACACAGCACCACTGGACTGAACAGGACACAGCACAGGACCCAGCAGCACCACTGACCTCAGAAGGACAGAGCACAGCACACAGCACCACTGGACTGATACTGCAGAACACAGCACAGCACAGCACAGCACAGCACAGCACAGAACTAAACAGCACAGAACTAAACAGCACAGAACTAAACAGCACAGAACTAAACAGCACAGAACTAAACAGCACAGAACTAAACAGCACAGAGGACCACCTAACACACCATCCCTCTACCCTGATCAATGCCCGAGTGAAGATGGCGGCGACTAGCGGGGAATTTATAGGATCCGAGTATCGCGAGATCCGACAACGGGATTATGAGTCAGAGCCTCAGTTTCACATTTGAATTTGGCGCCAATACCCGGATCTGTCTCGGATCCGACTCGGATCCGCAACGTTCGGGTGGGCTCGGATTTCATAAATCCGAGTGCGCTCATCCCTACTTTAAATCACTTTTTTATTTGAACTATTAATAAAAAAGTTTGTTATCTAATTATGCAATACCAAATTGTTGCCCAAATGCTGTGAATCGTACTGTGAACCAAACCCTAATCTTGTCTGTCTTTTCACGAGCGTTGGTGATTGGAGAGTCACAAAGTGCAAACATGCAGTAACCCATATGATCTACTCACACATTTGATTTTATTGGGTAATTTGAACTGGATTAGTCTAAAGGCCAATTAATATAAAACAAACATATAGTACAGAGATGTGAACTTGGATTTATATCACCAGTCAAAATGTGCTAATAAATGTTACACCCTATATAAATTGTGCCTGGAAGCTACAAAAGGCTTCTTATTGAAAATATAGGCAGAGGTCGGATTCCATTACCTCCAAGGATCCGGTAAAACAAGTCTTTCTGCTG
Organism: Mixophyes fleayi; assembly: GCF_038048845.1. NCBI lineage: Eukaryota > Metazoa > Chordata > Amphibia > Anura > Limnodynastidae > Mixophyes > Mixophyes fleayi. The sequence goes on along the minus strand of NC_134404.1, from coordinate 55,952,716 downwards.
GGAGAGAAATATTCTATCATTCTGTGCAAATCTCATTTAAATAATCATCTCAGCAAATTCTCTATTTGCCTGTGTGTGCGTTACTGGGCAGATTCATGTGTCAAGCCCATGCTCAGCAAACAATGCCCAGTTCATCTTCCCACTCCCATTAAAAGATGAGAGGAGGAGATGCACGTTCTACTACTTTTTACAATGTATTCTCGTGTAATATAAAAGATAATGTACAGCAACTTCTACGATAAAATAAGCATATTAGAAGTCGCCTTGGACTGTGAACTGTTTAAAAGCACTTAGGGGTAGATTTACTAAACTGCGGGTTTGAAAAAGTGGAGATGTTGCCTATAGCAACCAATCAGATTCTAGCTGTCATTTTGTAGAGTGCACTAAATAAATGAAAGCTAGAATCTGATTGGTTGATATAGGCAACATCTCTACTTTTTCAAACCCGCAGTTTAGTAAATCTAGCCCTTAGTCTGTGACCTCAAGCAGAGGTACATCATCATCAACATTTATTTATATAGGGCCACTAATTCCGCAGCGCTGTACTGAGAACTCACATCAGTCCCTGCACCATTGGGGCTTACAGTCTAAATTCCCTAACACACGCATAGACTAGGGTCAATTTTGTTAGCAGCCAATACCAGTATGTTTTTGGAGTGTGGGAGGAAACCCACGCAAACACGGGTAGAAAACACAAACTCCTCACAGATAAGGCCATGGTCGGGAATTGAACTCATGACCCCAGTGCTGTGAGGCAGAAGTGCTAACCACTACGCCACCGTGCTGCCCAATTACAAATGCCCTGATTATGCTGGTTGTTGTAGTTCAGCAACAGCTGGCATCTCAGGTTGTACATGTCCATTTTAGTGCACAGGAACAAGCTATCCAAGTATTTTTCTTCTGTCATTTTTTTCGATAGCACCAACAATTTTATTGGCATACTTTTTTCCTTTTCTATTTTTTACATAATAAGTAATTACTTTAGACATATTCATCTACTTTCTAATTTTCTTTTTTTTATATATGTATTCCGGTTTAGAAAATTCACTTTTGTCAGAGAATGTGAATCTGAGCCTGTTCAAATTGTTTTAATTCACTACTTAAACTGTCAAATTCACACCTCTAACAATGTGTTAAAGTCATTTGTATAAAAGGTGAGCCTATCAAGGAAAATATGGAACCACAAAGTCTTAGACAAGACTTGCTAAAACTCTACCCTACTCGTATTGTTGTTTACTTGGTTCTGCATAATCTCCCCATTGCCAAGCAATGAATGCATATTGATAGGAGAAGGCTTCCACATATCTAATCAATCACCTAGCTGGGAGCTGACAATGTGGGAGTGGCTTGTAAGCACAGCTGTCATTTCTGCTCTGTGTTGTCAGTGCTTATAAAGTGCTGCCAACCAAGTTTTCCTGGATGGTAGCAGGCTTGTGCCCAGCAGCTACTATCTCTCATACTAAACTAAGTGGCTGCAGACCACAGCAGGTGGAGTGTGTGTGGCAGAACATAGGTAGGCCAGCGTGTGACATGTCTGGGCCACACATAAAATATACTTAGTTTGTCTTTGAAGGCCAATAAACTTGTTACAGAGAATCAATCAGCCTGCGGACCATATGTTGCGCTCTGATCTATCTGCTTATCCAATGTTCACAATCATTGTGGTTTTAAAAGTGGGATTCAACTAGGCATGTCTTGTACATGTTAAAATGTCACCTCTACGTATATCTTACTATCACATTTGGTCCACCCCTAAATGTATATATAAATGCTGCCAAACCTATTTCATACCTCATGCCCCTGACTTAAGTATACAACTTTGTTAGCAGTAGCACATGCTCCCATGCCATCTAACAGTCCATGTTTTGTGGGATAGTCCTGCTTTCCATGAGCAAACATAATGTGGCTCACAAATTTAAAGCATTGCCAATTTATATTAGTAATTCTAGTTTCCAACATTTTAAAATTATTTTCATGTGTTTCTACTGAGCCTGTGTATCTTAGTACGATGTGTGTCTCATAGATATAGAGTAGTCCACATATGGACTGTCTGCATAAAATTACGAGGGGTGGTGCTATCAATGTGTTAATTGACATGGTATGCTTCCAACTAATATTGTAATACACACATATGTATACAAGAGCAAACGACAGAAAATTGTTTTAATTAAATTGCAGTTTTGACAATCATATGCAACAACACAACCACAGATGCTCAAAGAGGGCCTGCTTGTTGGGGACACCAACCTGCACTGTCTGGCTACACTTAATGGGATCCTGAGAAGGGTTACCTCTAGAGATGGGCGGGCTCGATTCCCGAACCCACCCGAACTTCGCCTCCCGCCCGTTCGGAATCAAAATCGAGGCAAAACGTCATTGTGACGTCGTCGGATCTCGGGGCTCGGTTCTCGCGATATTTGAAAAGCATAAATACCCGCCTACACAGCAATCCATCGCCATTTGACAGAGGGAGAGAGCAGGGTTAGCTCACAGGCTGTATTAGAGCAGGGGCAGAGCAATAATTGTACACCTTATTCTTTCTATTATTATTTCAATTCTATTCTATTCTATTCAATTCTATTATTATTACCAACTCTATTAGCAATTGTTAGAGCAGGAAGAGAGGAGGATAGAGGAGGCATTTTTTTTTCAATATTTTGCACTACAAGTGCTTTGGGGTGTCCCATATTCCCCAGTGTGAAACAATAATTTTTCTGGCTGCCAAAAGTCATATTTAGCAGCATTATCTATACAATATTTTGCACTACAAGTGCTTTGGGGTGTCCCATATTCCCCAGTGTGAAACAATATTTTTTCTGGCTGGCAAAAGTCATATTTAGCAGCAGTATATATCTATACAATATTTTGCACTACAAGTGGTTTGGGCTCATTAAAATGGATTCAAAGCAGTCCACATATGAGCATAATCAGCAAGCAGGTGCTGGCACCAGTCCTGGTAGTGTTCCCAGTATGTCATCTGGTAAAGCCTATGTAAAAGTACATAGTCTTTTTAAGTCAGGGAAAAAAACACACACAAAAAAACAAAAAATGTAACCGTGTTGAAGTGAAAAAGATCTGAAACTCATGAAAAGTTAAATGGCGAGAAAAATAAAATTGCCAACATGCCATTCTACACACGCAGTGGCAAAGAAAGAATGATGCCTTCGCCTTTCTCTATTAGTGCCAGATCTAGAAATGTTACTGAGCCTTCTTCTTGTAAGGTCACTCGTGAGCAAGCAAGACCAAGTAATTTGAAGTCTAAAAGTGGTGCACAACTACTGTTACGTGTGAAAGCCGAGCTGCAAGAAAACAGTAAGGCATTAGAGGAAAATGTATGCTCTGAATCAGAAATTACACCAATCCCTGTGGAGAGTCCATCCACCAGTGGTATGTCTAATCGTGAGCATTCTGTTAGTGACAGTGTACCCATAAAGAAGGGCCCTTTAAGCAGTTCTGCCGATGTGTGCCTTAACAGCCCGAGTGTGATACACCAATTGAGAATGCCACTTTGGAATTAAAAGAGGATGAGGGGGAGATTTGTGTAGGCGACGAGGGCGCTAATGATGATGTTGATGATGATGATGATGCAGACAGATACCAAATTGCCTTTCTCAATTTCTATTTATATTCTAGAGTCTATAACGGCTGAATAGTTTTCTATTTTACTCCTAGTGGAGAGGGGTTCTGATGCAGACAGATACCAAACTGCCTTTGTCCATTTCTTTTTATATTCTAATTCTACAGTCTATGCAGGCTGATTTTTTTCTATTTAACTACAAGTGGAGGAAGGGGCGGGGTCATAGACAGCCACCAAACTACCTTGTTCCATTTATTTTTTATATTGTTCAGTCTATGCAGGCTGCTTTTTTTCTATTTAACTACAAGTGGAGGGGGACCCTAAAGTGACTGACACCAAACTGCCTTTGCCCATTTCTGTTTATATTCTACAATCTATAACGGCTGAATAGTTTTCTATTTTACTAGTAGTGGAGAGGGGCTCTGATGCAGACAGATACCAAGATGCCTTTGTCCATTTCTATTTATATTCTACAGTCTATAACGGCTGAATAGTTTTCTATTTTACTAGTAGTGGAGAGGGGCTCTGATGCAGACAGATACCAAACTGCCTTTGTCCATTTCTATTTAACGTACAGTCAATGCAGGCTGATTTTTTTCTATTTAACTACAAGTGCAGGGTGTAATATACACCCAAAGACGATGGCTACATTGCCAATAGTCAAAGATAGAGAAGGAAGACAACCAGGTTTGTCTGTATAATTTGCAGGCAATTGTTAGAATTAAGGATGGTCTACCAGGGATTAAACTGTTTTTCCATAATTTATTAGCTTTAGAATTACCTCACTTATCCAAGAAACTGGTGGAGCACTAAATTAGGTTATTTTCAAAAATAGCAAAACAAAACCAAACAAAATAAAAACACGCAAGGGCGGTTTTGTCAAATCCAGATCCAAAACCAAAACCAAAACACGGGGGTCAGTGACCATCTCTAGTTACCTCCCAACGTTGGCTTGTGAGTTTTGTATATGTTTTGGCCAAAATATTATTCAACTACCTCATTTTTATTGCATTAGATTAGGCATGTCAAACTCAAAACCCCAATTGGGCCAAATAATCAAAGTCTAAGATTGTGTGGACCGCAAGAAAAAGAAAAAAAAAAGCATCATATGCAATTTTATAAGGTTTATTATTAAGAAAAATCAATAAAAGTTAATTGTTTTCCTCCCGATGCTTGACACTTTTGCTACCATTCAATTGTCTCCCCTGTTTCACACTGTGTCCTTCATGCTGCTTTTGCTACCTTTCATCGGTCTCCCCTGTTTCATACTGTACCCTTCATGCTGCTTTTGCTCCCCTTCACTTACCTTTCTATTGCCTTCTTCTCTCTTCTGTTTTCTTTTCTTCTGTTTTCTTGTCTACTTCTCCTCTCTGTACGCTCCTCACTGCAAATTTCGGACATGATGACGTCACGCCCAACATTCAGTGCGAGTAGAGGAGGTCGCTGGATGCTGCCGTGTCAGATAAGTATTTTGATAAAAAATTTACTGGGCCCTGGTGGGGCCACAAAAAATATACATTTGGGATGCGAGTTTGACACGTCTACATTAGATATATTACAATGTTTAATTTCCTATGGTTGAGACCCCTGATTCAATCATATAAAAAGGATAAGTAGGAAAAGGTTCCTATAAAAGAAGTATTGGGTAAAATGTATGGGTCATATAGGTGTCAGGTTAAAGGGTAATTTAAAGGTCCAAATAAAAACTGCTGATGTGCAAAAATACGTCAGCGCATTAACATACTGCGCTTTAATATTTTGGGCTTAGGTCAAAATTAAGATGTCTTTCACAAAAAACAATAAAGTAGATTTTAAATAAAAATATCACTCTTTTATAGAATGGCTTTTAATTTTAGACATTCACTTGTTATGTCTATTATCTCAGGATACATTGATATTTAGATCATTAAAGTGCCAGTTTGCTGGTTAATTTCAGTTGCCTATTTTTATTAAGATGGATTTGTTAGATTCATCAATGATTGCTTTTTGCAGAGTTTCACAACTTGTGAGTGAGCAAATTGATGGCGTATATCAAGGAGATGACTTACAGAACTGCAGGGTGTGAGGCTATCAATCACCCAGCAATTATTCCTCTCTTATTTTCTACTAGATTTGTTGTTAACTGATGGGTGGAGTCCAGAGCAGTTGTCAGCTTGAAATTCCAAAGTTTTTACAGACATATATATCTGTGGTGGCTTATAATTTAATAAGACAACCTCCTGGCTCCCCAGCTGCTGTGGAACCACAAGACCTAGCATGCCCTGAAAGCCAAATGAAGGATTTCAGCAAATGCATATTAAAACAAATAGTCAGCTGTTGGAGGACTAGGGTGTCCTTTAACTAAAGTGTGAGTTTAGCCTGTAGTTAAATCTTATCGCTTAACTGTCTGTCATCGCATCTTATTGCAGGGTAATATATCAAGCAAATGAAAGCCTTGTCATAAGCAGTGGTGAACTGAGATAAATTCATCAGTGAAAAATGTTAACGACACGGTAGTTGGTTTAGAAACCATTGAAAGATGAGTCTCTTACCAATCTTCACTCTGTGCATTGTCCAGCTGCTGAAGATTGATAGCTCTGTGCAAAAAAAAGTGATGAAAAAAGTGGTCCAGTTTTGGTTTCTCATGTAAACATCAGACCTTTTAATTAATTAGCAGGTGCTTGTATCGAGCTTTCTCCAAACCAATCCAATGTCAAAGCAAATGAATCTTCACATCTATGTTTAATGCAAAATAGTGATTTTGTTTTCTAATGATTCCCTTTCGAATTATCAATGAAAATTCTGGAAAAAAAACATCCTCTATCTGTCAGGAACCCCTCTAGCTGGTACAGCACAACCCGGAGTCTGCTCTGCCAGTCAGGTGTTCACTGGAGCCCCTAGTGGTGGGGACAGACTTGGCCGCAGACTAGCAGAGGGTCGTGTAGTACGTACCGACTAGGGAGAACCCAGGAAAGCGGAGTGAAGTCCAGGCAAGGGTCGAGGGCCGGCAGCAGACAGGGAATCCAATACACAAGCCGAGGTCAAGGGTCAAAGGCACGGTAGCAAGGTCCAGATACAGGCAGGAAGGTCAGGGTCACGAGCAAACAGGCAAGGGGTCATACACAGGAAATCCAATAGAGTGTCCATGGGACAGGGACAGGAACAAAAGCAGGTACCAGAATAAAGCAGGTAAGCAGGACTATGGCAGAAAAGCTATAACCGGCAGGGAGGCTAAGCCCTCCCTGCCTTAAATACACAGTGTGACCAATCAGAGCCTAGCTCTGAAACTGCCCCGAGCCTATGCCTAATGGACAAATTAACCCAAATTAGCCTGCAGGCTAGTTACTAGTTGCGCACGCGCCCAACAGTTCTCCTTTGCTGGGATGCGGCGCTCACTCTCTCAGCGTCCCAACCGAGACCCGGAAGTGACGTCCCGGTCGTCATAGCGACGGCCGGGACGCCTGTGAGAGAGTCGCGGCGGCTGGGCACCGCCACGGCTCGTAACACTTTCTGCTGGTCTGGGTAGTGCACATGGAATGATTCTTAGAATTAGATTTGGTAACTTTAACACAAATATTGTTGAAATTACCGTAGTTATGATAATAGTGAACAGCTATTACCGTAGTTATGGTAATAGTGTGCAGGCTGTGTTGTTCTTTAGAACAACGCAGGTAATTGAATCTGCCCCTTAGAGTAGGGTTTATAGACTCTTCTGCAAGCTCGGATTGGTTTAAACCACCACATCTTCACATAATTTTGAAAGCATAGGAAAAATCTTGTAATTTTTCTCATCTCTCTATTTAGTTCAACTAGAGAACAACCTACATAGGAAACATTCCTCTGAGAATCTCTGGGCCTCATTTAGAGCTTGACGCATTTTGCACTCCGAACACGTAAAGATGCTGTCTAAAAAAAAGCAAATTTCCGTGTTTATTTTGAGTCACACGTATTTCTAGATATGTCCCACAGAATTTCTGCGTCAGGTTTACGTCAGGTATACAGATGTGTATCCTTACACCTAGAGATGCTGCTTGAAAGTGTTCATAGTAAATGCGCACGTTGCCTTACCTTATTTGTACACAATATAATAATGTAATGAAGAGTCATATACACAGAGACACAGTCAAGACACAGAGAATAGTGTCTTGACATTGTTATTAATGAATGGAAGGTATATTTTTTCATAGGAAATGTAATTAAATAAAAACATCCCCACATCTATTCTTTACCGATTTAATAATGAAATGCTAGCACAGTGGCCTAGTGGTTAGCACTTCTGCCTCGCAGCACTGCGGTCATGAGTTCAATTCCCGACCATGGCCTTATCTGTGTGGAGTTTGTTTGTTCTCCCTGTGTTTGCATGGGTTTCCTCCGGGTGCTCCGGTTTCCTCCCACACTCCAAAAACATAATGGTAGATTAATTGGCTGCTATCAAAATTGAGCCTAGTTTCTCCCTCTCTGTCTGTCTATGTCTGTGTGTGAGTGTGTGTCTATATTAGGGAATTTAGACTGTAAGCTCCAATGGGGCAGGAACTGATGTGAATGAGTTCTCTATACAGCGCTGCGGAATTAGTGGCGCTATATAAATAAATGATGATGATGATGAATCTTCTTTCCCGCAGTTGTCTAAATGCCAAATAAATCTGAATAGACAACCGTAATTGATGCAATATAGTCACAACCCTAATAAATAAGTACTGTCAGCTGGAGAGGGTAAATACACAAGCAGACCACGAGAAGTAGAGATACACAGGCTCGCTTTTCTGAAAACTGAGCCCACCCGAACTTGGGGGTCCGAGTAGGATCGCGGCTCTTTACTTTTGTGCGTTCTCAGATCTGAATAGAGGCAAAACGTCATTGTTGTGTTGTCGAATCTAAAGGGTTTTGACTTCCATAAGTACCTCCCCAGGAGATCCAGTGCCATTGCTCACACAGGAACAGGAGGGGTAGCAGTGTTCTTGTCACTCTCCAGTCTCCAGTGACATTGCTCAGTGCCATTGCTTACACAGAAACAGGGGTAGCAGTGTTCTTGTCACTCTCCAGTCTTCAGTGCCATTGCTCAGTGCCATTGCTCACACAGAAACAGGAGGAGTAGCAGTGTTCTTGTCACTTGACAAAAATTGACTAGGAATGATTGGAACTTAATGTTATTAAGGTTAATAATAATGTAGGGATAAAAAAAGAGTCAAAATATGGGATTTTAACAAAAAAATAGAGATTTTAGAAAAAAATCAGGATCCAAAACCAAAACACGCGAGGGCAGTTTGCCAAACCCAAAACACAAAGGTAATTCAGATCTAAAACCAAAGCCAAAACCAAAACACGGGGGTCAGTGAACATCTCTAATCAGAAGTGGCCTGATAGTAAGGAAGGTGGTGGTTATTGTGTATCTTTACTCCATGTGCCTGTATGTTCATGTTTTATCTCTTTATCAAGACTACAGTACATGGGATACATTTAAATGTAATAGAGAGTAGTATCTATCCTGGTGAAGGAATGACTAGACTAGTATTGCTGTTACTATTACCAGCTGTAATGCAATTTCCATTGTCTTCCACAACAATTTTGATATCAATGTATAACACTTGACTACTTTGTGTTCCATCTCAAGGACTTATCTCTGTTTTTGCTTGCACACACTCAGATATATTTAAGACACTGGTGAGAAATATTGCCGGTCTCAGCTGTTCAATAAAATTATATCACAAGTCACTGTGGATTTCTGTGAAAACATAAAAGCACAAGGTTGCAGGTCTGGTCTTAGGTGTGTCATATAAGTAGTATTTTTTCACAACATGTTTAATAATATTTTAGTACTTTTTATTATTGTATTACAATATGTTCTAGTATACTTTTGTTTAATTATTATATTCCTTTTTACACATGGGTGTTCTGTTTTGTATGGGGCTGCTAGTGCTGGGTCAAGTGGCAGTGATTATATTACTACAAACACCCCTGGGTGTGCTGTGGATGGTGTAGCTAAGATGAAGAAGTGGAAGAAGCTGTTGGTATTGAGGCAGAGAAGCTGTTGGTATTGAGGCAGAGAAGCTGTTGGTATTGTTCAAACACAGATTATGGAAAGTGTGAAATAAATACAGGGCTGTTTCTGGCTCAAAAGCCATCAGAGATAGACATTGTCCATTGTTTTGTACAAGTACTCATTCCACTTACAGACTGAATCCTCTTTTAGCATTTTATATTAATACGTAATGTTTGTGTATCTTACAACGTATTCAGTGCCAAGTAAAATGTTGCCACTTTATAAGTGCCAAAAGATAATAATAATAATAATAATAATAATAATAATAATAATAATAATAATAATAAAATTACTACTACTAATAATAATAAAAAACATTTCACCATTTTTTCTACTCTTGACATTGCTGAAGAATGTGTAAGTCATGGCTTCCTCTTCAATAATAACAATAAACCATTTTCATTATTGCTAAATGAAACCACAAGCTATTTTCATGATGTTGGAAATGTCTACAATTAGTTCAAGCATGTGTTCTATCACATAAGAGCATTTACTGTATTACCAATTTGTTCTGGTAAATGAAGTTTCTACATTTGTATTTAGGAGTGAGAAAGAATGGCAGGCCCAGCATGAGAGAATGCAAGTCCCTATGCCTAGTAATACAACGTGTTTAATATTGCTAAGTACCTCACAACTGTGCTGGGGTCATTACATTATAATTAGAGATGGTCACTGACCCCCGTGTTTTGGTTTTGGATTCGGTTTTGGATCTGGATTACCGTCGTGTTTTGGTTTTGGTTTTGGTTTTGCAAAACCGCCATTGCGTGTTTTGGTTTTGGTTTTGTTTGGTTTTGTTTTGCTATTTTTTGGGAAAATCCATGTTTTTGGGCCTAAATTAACCCAATTTAGTGCTCCAACTGTTTTAGAGACAAGTAATCTAATTGTTGAGGTAATAAATCATCCAAAAAACAGTTTAATTCTTCGTTGGTAGGCCTATTCTACACACAAAACAGATTGTCTTCCTCTCCATCTATGCATATTGGCAATGCAGCCATCGTCTTTGAATGTATATTACACCCTACACTTATAGTTAAATATGTAAAGAAATGGAAAAAGCCAGTTTGGATTCTGTCTCTCAAGGCCACCCTCCACTTGTATAAAATACCAAAAAATTCAGCCATTATAGACTGTACAATATTAATTGACATGGAGAAAGACAGTTTGGGGTCACTCTGTCTCTCTAGGCCCCCCTCCACTTGTATAAAATACCAAAAAATTCAGCCATTATAGACTGTACAATATTAATTGACATGGAAAAAGCCAGTTTGGTTTCTGTCTCTCTAGGCCCCCCTCCACTTGTATAAAATACCCAAAAATTCAGCCATTATAGACTGTACAATATTATGAAAAATGGACAAAGCCAGTTTAGGGTCACTCTGTCTATGACACCCTACCCTTAAGGATAAATTGCCCTAACAGCAGCCTTTCAAGATGGTATGTGATATGGAAATGCCACAAGTCCCTTTCCTCTTTGGGGGTAGATTGCACCCTACACTTACATAGAAAGTTTTAAAAAGATGTTATCGGCATCATCTTCAGCTTAATCCTCACCCTCATCAGTGTGTACGTCATCATCACAGACTATCAATTCATTGCCGCTTGAATCCGCCATTAGAGAACAGTCAGTGCTTGGATGTCTTGGATGGTGAAGGCCTTCCTCATGGAAGATGTAGTTCATTTTTATAAACATCATTTTCTCCACATTTTTGGGAAGTAACCTTCTACGGCGATCACTGACTAAGTTCCCTGCTGTGCTGAACACTCGTTCAGAGTACACACTGGAGGGTGGGCAGCTTAGGTATTGCAAAGCAAGTTTGTACATGGGTTTCCAAATGGCCTGCTTTTCTTCCCAGTAAGGAAAGGGACTGTCTGACATTTCCATATCAACTACCTCTTGAAAGTAATCCTCCACCATCCTTTGCATGTTTATACTCATATTGGATGGAGTTATGGGCAAAGTGACACATTTTTTTGAAAAATCCTTCAAACCAGCCCAGATGTTAAATTGTTCTGGTCTGCCCCCTGTGTCTTCCCTGCTTCTTTTTTGGAAATTTAATTTTTTACGAGCAACAGCTTGAGAAAGGGAAGGAGGACACGTCGTCAAGCCGAGGCCCAGTTCAGCGGCCAACTTGCTGAGCAATAGCTCCTTGCAAAAGTTCACATCTCGCTCATTTACAAGTAAAGACTCAATGTAGGTTTTAAACCTTGGATCAAGCACAGTGGCCAAAACGTACTGATCCGAGTTCAAGATCTTAATAACTCGAGGATCATTGTGAAGCGAATTAAGTACTTGATCGACAAGGCCAACATACTTTGCTGAATTGCTTGCTTTCAGCTCCTCCTTCATTTTCTCAAGCTGCTTTTCCAATAGTCTAATTAAAGGAATGACTTGGCTCAAACTAGCAGAGTCTGCACTGACCTCACATGTCACAACTTCAAATGGTTTCAGCACCTTGCACAGCACTGAAAGGATTCCCCACTGTGCAAGAGTGAAATACATCCCCCCTCCTTTCCCAATGTCATGACTTGTGCAATATGCTTGGATGGCTTTGCGCTGTTTCTCCATCCTCTGAAGCATGTACAGGGTGGAATTCCACCGAGTTACCACCTCTTGCTTAAGTTGGTGGCAGGGCAAGTTAAACTGCTCTTGGAGCTGCTGTAATCTCCTACATGCTGTGGCTGAATGCCTGAAATGGCCTGAAATTTTACGGGCCACCGAAAGCATCTCCTGCACCTCACGGTTATTTCGTAGGAAGCTCTGCACCACCAAGTTGATGGTGTGAGCAAAACAGGGAATATGTTGGAAATCACCCAGCTGTAATGCTCGCACTATATTGTTGGCGTTATCTGAAATGACATACCCTGGGGAGAGTCCGAGTGGTATAAGCCATGCATCAATCACATCTCTCAGTTTGCGTAACAAATTGTCAGCCGTATGCCTGTTAGTGAAGCCGGTGATACAAAGAGTGGCCTGCCTGTGACAAATGTTACGTAGTGGTGTACATGCTGCTGCTGTTCCTGCTGGTGAAGGTGAATGACCAACCCAGTGGGCTGTCACAGTCATATAGTCTTTGGTTTGGCCACTTCCACTTGTCCACATATCTGTGGTTAAGTGAACAGTGGGCAGAATGGCATTTTTCAGCGCAATCTCTACATTTTTACACACTTTTTGGTATAGTTGTGGAATAGCTTTACGGGAGAAATGGTGTCGCGATGGAATTCTGTAACGCGGACACAAAACCTCAATTAACTGTGAAAAACCAGCTGTGTTTATTGTGGAGATTGGACGCAGATCTAACACTAACATTGCAGCCATGGCGTCTGTGATTCGCTTGGCGACTGCTGTCATATTTGCTTCCCCTCGCAAATGATTGTTTCACAGTTAATTGCTGAAATGTAGGACTGCTCATTTTATTAACCTGCCTCTGGGATGACGATTCACCCCCAGCAGCAGCAACAGCAGCAGCAGGACTAACGCTTTCTTCAGAGGAATCAATAATAGTGCCGGAGTCATCCAGCCTTAAGTGGGATGCCGGGCTAACTCCGAGCGCTACTGAGGATATTGATGAGGATGGTGTGGTGGGTGTATTTTGTAGCCGTCGGTATGTCGGTGAGCGGAGGGTCTTAGCTGATGAGGGAGTGCTTGTATTCTTTTGGGAAGAACTTTCAGCTTTTCCCAACACTTTGCCATGAACTCTCGTTAAATGGCGTAACATAGACGAGGTTCCAAGATGGTTAAGGTCCCTCCCTCGACTGACTGTGGCTTGACATACACTACAAATGGCTATACAATTGTTGTCTGGATTTGGGTAGAAATAATTCCACACATAAGAAGTGGATTTTTTTGTTTTATGCCCAGGCATGACAATGGCCTTTTTCTTGTCACGTGCCAGAACTGCTGCCACTGGTGCAGGACTTACACAAACAACCTCATCCTCATCAACATCCTCATTAGCGCCCTCATCGCCTACACAAATCTCCCCCTCATCCTCTTCTAATTCCAAAGTGGCATCCTCAATTTGGGTATCACCGGCTACACTCGGGCTATTAAGGCACACATCAGCAGAATGCTCACGATTAGACATCCCACTGTTGGATGGACTCTCCACAGGGATTGTTGTCATTTGTGAATCAGAGCAAATATTCTCCTGTAATGCCTCACTGTTATCTTGCAGCTCGGCTTTGACGCGTAACAGTAGTTGTGCACCAATTGTAGGCTGGGTAACTTTTTGGGATCTGCCACTAATAGCCAAAGGTGAAGGCCTCATTCTCTCTTTGCCACTGCGTGTGTAGAATGGCATGCTTGCAATTTTTTTTTTATCGTCACTTAACTTTTGCTCAGTTACACTTCTTTTTCGCTTCAATACAGTACATTTTTTTTTGGTTTTTGTTTTTTGCACTAATTTGAAAACACTCTGTTGTTTGACACCGCCTTGGCCAGATGACGTACTGGGAACACTAACATCAGGACTGGTGACAGAACCTGGTTGCTCATTCAGATCATATGTGGACTGCTTTGAATCCATTCTGAGCGCAAACCACTGGGGAGTGCTAAAAATTATTTAGTAGATACTGCTGACAGTTATGACTTTTGACAGCCAGAAATATTAATGCACAATTAGGGAGGACACCCCAAAAGCACTGAGGAGTGCTAAAAATTATTTAGTAGATACTGCTGACAGATATGACTTTTGACAGCCAGAAATATTAATGCACAATTAGGGAGGACACCCCAAAAGCACTGAGGTGTGCTAAAAATTATTTAGTAGATACTGCTGACAGAAATGACTTTTGACAGCCAGAAATATTAATGCACAATTAGGGAGGACACCCCAAAAGCACTGAGGAGTGCTAAAAATTATTTGGTAGATACTGCTGACAGATATGACTTTTGACAGCCAGAAATATTAATGCACAATTAGGGAGGACACCCCAAAAGCACTGAGGAGTGCTAAAAATTATTTGGTAGATACTGCTGACAGATATGACTTTTGACAGCCAGAAATATTAATGCACAATTAGGGAGAACACCCCAAAAGCACTGAGGAGTGCTAAAAATTATTTGGTAGATACTGCTGACAGATATGACTTTTGACAGCCAGAAATATTAATGCACAATTAGGGAGGACACCCCAAAAGCACTGAGGAGTGCTAAAAATTATTTGGTAGATACTGCTGACAGATATGACTTTTGACAGCCAGAAATATTAATGCACAATTAGGGAGAACACCCCAAAAGCACTGAGGAGTGCTAAAAATTATTTGGTAGATACTGCTGACAGATATGACTTTTGACAGCCAGAAATATTAATGCACAATTAGGGAGGACACCCCAAAAGCACTGAGGAGTGCTAAAAATTATTTGGTAGATACTGCTGACAGATATGACTTTTGACAGCCAGAAATATTAATGCACAATTAGGGAGGACACCCCAAAAGCACTGAGGAGTGCTAAAAATTATTTAGTAGATACTGCTGACAGATATGACTTTTGACAGCCAGAAATATTAATGCACAATTAGGGAGGACACCCCAAAAGCACTGAGGAGTACTAAAAATTATTTAGTAGATACTGCTGACAGATATGACTTTTGACAGCCAGAAATATTAATGCACAATTAGGGAGGACACCCCAAAAGCACTGAGGAGTGCTAAAAATTATTTAGTAGATACTGCTGACAGATATGACTTTTGACAGCCAGAAATATTAATGCACAATTAGAGAGGACACCCCAAAAGCAGTGAGGAGTGCTAAAAATTATTTAGTAGATACTGCTGACAGATATGACTTTTGACAGCCATAAATATTAATGCACAATTAGGGAGGACACCCCAAAAGCACTGAGGAGTGCTAAAAATTATTTAGTAGATACTGCTGACAGATATGACTTTTGACAGCCAGAAATATTAATGCACAATTAGGGAGGACACCCCAAAAGCACTGAGGAGTGCTAAAAATTATTTAGTAGATACTGCTGACAGATATGACTTTTGACAGCCAGAAATATTAATGCACAATTAGGGAGGACACCCCAAAAGCACTGAGGAGTACTAAAAATTATTTAGTAGATACTGCTGACAGATATGACTTTTGACAGCCAGAAATATTAATGCACAATTAGGGAGGACACCCCAAAAGCACTGAGGAGTGCTAAAAATTATTTAGTAGATACTGCTGACAGATATGACTTTTGACAGCCAGAAATATTAATGCACAATTAGAGAGGACACCCCAAAAGCAGTGAGGAGTGCTAAAAATTATTTAGTAGATACTGCTGACAGATATGACTTTTGACAGCCATAAATATTAATGCACAATTAGGGAGGACACCCCAAAAGCACTGAGGAGTGCTAAAAATTATTTAGTAGATACTGCTGACAGATATGACTTTTGACAGCCAGCAATATTTATGCACAATTATGGGGGACACCCCAAAAGCGCTGGGGAGTGCCAAATATGAAGAAAAAATAATAAACCTCTATCCTCCTCTCTGCACTAGCGATTTTGGTTAGAGCAATTGCAAGAACAATATTGTATTCTCTGTCCCTGCTCTAATTATCCTATGACTACACCCTGCTCTCTCCCTCTGTCAAATGGCGATGGATTGCTGTGGAGGCGTGTATTTATAAAGTTGAAGTATCGCGAGAACCGAGCCCCGAGATCCGACGTCGTCACAATGACGTTCGGCCTCGATTTGGATTCGGAATGGGCGGGAGAGTACCGAGCTGCTCAGCTCGGTACTCGGATACCCAAAGTTCGGGTGGGTTCGGTTCTCGGAGAACCGGACCCGCCCATCTCTAATTATAATACCCATCATTATAACAACTGATGATGGTACATTGCTACACTTATTGCTGCTGCACTGCACAAACATTGATGTTATCAAACCTGCATGTGCCCTTGTTTGCTGAACTGCCCTGAGGGCCTGAGACAGTATGTACTGAGCTAGAATAGAGGTGACAGACCCAAGCACACTTTAAAGGTAGATGCTAAAAAGTAAGGCACCCACACCACCCACCACCCACCAGATGAGCAGAGGACTACATGTATTATAGACACAAACATATTAAAATCATACTTGCTGACTCTCCCGGAATGTCCGGACTCCCGGGAGAGTGTGGCAATCTCCCGGATCTGCCCACTTCCTAGTGAAGTGGGCAGAATTAGGTCCATAATGCCGCGATTCACTGGGAATCACAGTGTTTGGCCCCGCCCCATGCTGTAAAATGACGCGTTTCCGTCATTACATCACGCCCACCTCCCCAGGCAGCCTCCCGGAAGCCAACTTTAGAAAGTTGGCAAGTATGATTAAAAGGCCTAACGGTAGTGCCTACAATTTCATTAACCAAACTTCGAAAACCAATTTCTGCTTGCAGCTGTAATTCCAGGTGATTGTAAATGGTAAATGTTGTTCCATTACACATGAAGGCAGAGTAGGGAAGAATATGATACACCTGCCACTTGCCAACCATTAAGCAGTTCTACCATTAAGGAAATGGGGCTTGTTATAGGCGAAGACCCACCAGTCTGCTCTTTGCTGTACACAAGCAGGTTGTGGGTCTAGACCTGACAGTTTGAGCTTATACTTAATGTATTTTCTCCCTTTACTAATTATACAGAGCTGGATACAATTATGCGCCTTATACATATTTGTTAAACAAAATCAGGGGGAGTTTATACAGTTAATATAGGCACTGCCTGCCTGTCTAATAGAAGCAACAGTGTGTTTCTCAGTTTTTGACAGGTGATTTCAGGCTTAAGTCTTATTTTACATATCAGAAGTTATTCCAGGAAGTTTTGTATATGTAACATTAGAGCTACCCTTTACCCACATCGAATCTGGTGTGCATAAGAATTTTTCTGTTGCTGTAATATATTCTCCTCTTTTTTTCTTTTTTGTTTATTGAAGCCCGGGGTGCTGTGCTCCATAACAACCAGTGCCGTGATAAAACAATGCTGGGGGCTTGGTCCTTTGGACACTTCCCTAAGGGGAAAGTGCCCTGTTTCTCCCCGTTCCCCTTAGGGAGATGAGGGTCTTTGGACCACCTTACTGAAGCTAGGGAAGGTCCCTTTATGTCCCCAACTCCCGGAACCAAAGGGCCCTTTAGGGGGCAAAGGTCTTTGGGACTACCTCCACCACAAGGCTTAGGCAGTCCCCTTTACCCTGAAGTTGGCAGAAGCTTCCCCATGGGGGACTGGCTTTTCAGCTCTCCACATACGGAGGGGAGCCTCCGATAACTTTTTGAGAGGGCCGCCCATAAGGGTCTATACCCAAACCTGAAACATGCAACAAAGATCAAACCAACTGAAATAAAAATGCTTTGCGCCATAAATGCTTGTGTTTCAATAAATAAAAAATAAAAAGTGCCCGTAGGCCGCTGCCCCATGGCCGGAGGGTGTAAAACATGTTCTGGTCCAGCTAAAAGGCCAGTATCAAAAAAAAAAAGTGTTGCTGGTTTACTTGCTGTACTATACTCCTCTGTACTGCTTTACTCCTTTAATATTACTTTAATATGATTCAACATGTACTTTAGGATTAATGGTCCTTTAATTTTGTCCTCAATCAAGTGATGTTAGCTGGCCTTGTCAATCCATCTCAAAATGTGGAAGCAGATAACATAGCTGTCACTAAAATTGTTCATTATTTCACACTAAAGAATTTCTATGTGCTAAATGCTATTTATAGAATATAAACTGACACAATCTGATGTATTAAAAGATGTGATTGTTGTTATCCTTTGGTTGAGGTTGTCATGACCAACTGAATAGTCATGAAGTCTTAAATGCATATGAATACTTCTTAACCTTCCCTTGTTACATTTCTTGAACTAAATATGCACTGTCTTGTTTTCTAAACAAAATGACTACACATATTCTTCCACTTGCTAAACGAATGAACCACCCCAAGTAAAAAATTGTCTTAATCTATTTGTGCTACATTCTGTTCTACCAGTAAATAGAGAAGAAGTTCTGAGGTAATGCCAGTACAATAGGGATCATTAACACCTTGAGAAAAAGCACTGTCCATACACACTGGCTTCTCATATAGCAGGACTGATGTGTACAGGGTCAATAAGTCCTTATTTCCCCTCCCATGTTGACCCTGCATTTTGTGAAGAACCCCATGTGCATGAGTGGTGATTTTTCACATAGGGATCCACGGTGCTTAGTGTGCTGGAGACACTCTTTCAGTTACTGGAAAAAGACAGAATGCAGCATGGCTGAAATAAAACTTCCCACGTTCACTTGGCCGTCGGAGTACCCTGGCTCACTATTTTCTAATTTATTTGTGCAGTTTTCAAGACGCTGTATACAGTAACTAACATTGCATTACTTTACCTATAGCAAGTCCAAATGTAATCATTATATTTTAAATGGCAAATATAATATATAATGACAAATATAGTTCAGTGTGAAAAATGATCTAACACCATTAATAACTGCACATAACATAATACAATGAGGTACATGAAATATTACTAAACTAACTGAGAGTACGCAACTTGGATGGCCTGAATTGGGCACACTTGGCAGATTGGCTGGATTGGGCACAATTGACAGAAGCCCTGAGGTGGACACACAACTCGAAAAGTCCAGACTGAGCAGTGCCGTGAGGAATCTCGGACCGAGCAGCACCATGAGGCACCACTGACCAAACACCGCTGTGATGCACCTATGCTCAAACAGAACCGCGAGGCACAACTGACTGATCAGCACCGCGAGTCACAACTGACTGCAAATCATGAGTGAAGCAAAGCAATATGTGATTTGCAACAGAACTGTAAATATATTTTTCTTTAGTTCAGGAATTTTGATCCCATCACTGTAAACAGAAGTTCTGGCACTTCATACAACCCTAGTCATGTCAAAATAGGGCAGAATGGTGGCTCAGTGGTTAGCACTTCTGCCATACAGCACTGGGGTCATGAGTTTGTTTCCCAGCCATGGTCTTAACTGTGTGGAGTTTGTATGTTCTCTTCGTGTTTCCTCGCATACTCCAAAAACATACTTGTAATTTAATTAGTTTCTTACAAAAATAACCATAGTGTATGTGTGTCTGTTAGGAAATTAGCCCCAATGTGGCAGGGACTGATGTGAGTGATAAATATTTTCTGTACAGTGATGCAGAATTGCTGGCGCTGTATAAATGATGATGTTTTATGGGCTAAATAGTTAATCAGAGTGAGAAAGATCATACTTTCCACAACCTTAAAACACTGCTGCTATTGCATTCAGCTTTTTAAAGGCCTTAATATTAGCACCATAGGTGGCATTATCCACTTCCTATCCATGATATTTAATGGAACAGGAGAAGATAAAACAGCTGCAGAAGTGTGCACATATATAACAATATATATAAAATGTAACAACACTTGTTAAACATAGTAAAAAAAAAACCTACGTTGGTGACTATATCTCATATGTTAATACCTCTATACGGGGGCTGGCTGGCAAATTTTAGCCCTGGGGGAATCAGACTTGGCTCAGACCCTGCCCCCAAGCCCAGCCCCTGCATATCTACCCAAAAGCTCTTGGCTCTGTTATTATTACTGCTAAATATAGATTGTTGGTGAAGATTAAGTAGCAAGAAAAGGAAGCTGCAAGGATATAGGTAATATAGATCAGTATAAAACCACCTCTCTGCTGCCCCATGAACTGTGTTTCCCTGTGGATTTGCCCAGTTCTCCTATATAGTTGAGACAGCCCTGAAGATAGCCTGATATTCGTTTAATTTATTGAGTACATTGAGAGTCAAATGAGCAATATATTGATTCCCACAAAATATATACAATTGTGGTATAACTCAGCAAGAAATTGATTTTTAGGAAATGTATTATTCTTTGACAATATGTACAAACACTGAAAACTGTACTTAAAAATGCTTTATATTTGCATTCTAATAAACCCCTTGTACCTTCAGCCAAGGGGTCTTTGCCAGAGTTATGGCAGAAAAACCAGTAAACAGGTGGGTAAATCTAATGAATAGCTGAATTAAGACAAATATAACAATCATGAGCCCTTTAGTTTATGGGTAATATATTTCAGCTAAACATTTTTAATTTTACTCTTAAATAGGGGGAGGGGGCATGGAAACTAATTAGCAGCAAGAGTGAGTTTCTCCTTATATAGTAGTGATGTGTGTGTTCTAACATTAAACTTTCATTAAATGTTAGCCTCCAAATATTTTAGAGTGCAAAAAGTATTAAAACATAAACCATAATTATAGTACTTAATAACACACTGATCAAATTACCTTTTTAAATCTAAGTAATAAAAGTCTTACTAATACTCCGGTTATTTGCAAACACAAAAAGCAATATTCTCTACATTAATAAGCTTGTTTACAAAATTATGTCAATTATATATAAAGCGCAATCTAAGCAAGGTTTTTATGGCTACATGTAATACTATTCTCTTAGTAATTGGTGAAGTGGTTTTGTGACATTTAACGGGGTGTGATGGACTCTCTTCTGAGAAAACACAGTGCCTAAGCCCTCTCTGTCAGCCTTTTTCTGCTAGTTTAATATTGGCAACCACAATTTAATGTTTATGAATGAAAGTGTTGCAGGCTGTGTAAGGACACATTCATTACCGACATCTGTAGAGTTCCTTCCTTCAAGCTATACTTAATCCAATAAAATAGAGCAGGGATACAATTTGTCACAATGATCTTTTCTTAAAAACCTGAAAAACCCATTAGACAGTAATGAAACATTAGGGCTCATTCGCACAAATGCACATGGAAAATGGGTAAAAATACATGAAATCTAACGTGTGCTTTAGGTTTCTGTTGATGGATTTTTAACGCGTTTTCCATGCATTTTTACTAGTGTATTTTAATGTACTGGCAGCTCGAGTTAACACTTGAGAAATAGTTTGTGTAATGTTCTAAAATGTTAACAAGCCCATAAGAAGCTGTATGTGTATTGGAAATGATGTGTCACCTAGGTTATAATATTATTTTGTATATTACAGTAGGGGATACAAGCGCTATTTGTGCTAGTGATTCCAAACTACTACTGGTGAGCATAAGCCCAGCCCCTGAGGAGTTCAAATACTGCAATAACAGGTACCTGCTAGGTACAATGCAAGAGAGCGTTTTTAATCAAGGATTAAACATTGAAAAGGGATTCAATTTAGGCCCGTTATGCGGATTTTATAGAAAACAAATCTACTCAGGGCGAATTATGTTGTAAGGTCCTGCTTTACTGTTAAAAACTGCACGAAAGTGAGTTTTTTCCTAGTTCAAAATATACAAAGCAATAGCCAGCATTCAGGTAGTTATTACTAATACATATGTTTTCCAGCACAGAGTAAAATTATTTTGGTACATAACATAACTGTTTTTGAATGAGTCTCCACTAAGAAATTCAGAGGTTGATAAATTAGCTTTAATTTAATTTTAAGAAACTATACAGCAAAATAACACTGGCTTAAAAAAACATTAAACCTAGCACCCATTCAGGGGACAATCTCACTTCTTGACCCCTCTCGAACTAGTGGGCAGTTAAGCCACTTACCACTTTCATGATTCCGGTTGGAAATAAAAGCACACAGCCCTTGCATTGCGGATGTTCCCTCCCCTGCCATCCACTATGGTCACTTGGCATGGTTCACTTGGCATGGCTTCTGTCTCCAACTGGCCAATCTAACAGACGTAGGAGAGGGATATTCCTCTGGGCTCTCTTCAACTGGCCCTCTATCTCAGTTCTATTGTCTCTTATAGGACACTCAACAGCCACAGTGGGCGGCATGGTGGCTTAGTGGTTATTACTTCTGCCTCACAGCACTGGGGTCATGAGTTTGATTCCCAACCATGGCTTTATCTGTATGGAGTTTGTATGTTCTCCCCGTGTTTGTGTGGGTTTCCTCCTACACTTCAAAATATACTAGTAGGATAATTGGCTGCTATTAAATTGGCCTTAGTCTCTCCCGGTCTGTGTGTATGTTAGGGAATTTAGCCTGTAAGCTCTAGTGGGGCAGATGTGAGTGAGTTCTCTGTACAGTAGTCTAGTCACATCTATACAATTAACTATACAATAGTTAGACACTGACAACAACATTGTCCTTTTTTATATTCAACAGTTTGCCAAAAACATAAATCTCCCAGAAAGGGCAGACTAGGCAAAGATACCAGAGATCAGTGTTGGATGATGAAGAGGGGCAAATATAACACTTTCACTGGGGTTCTCTGTGGTCTATGTCTACTAAATGAAATAAATTCCAGTGAGCTCTTCAGTAAATATACCAGAGCAGTTAAACTCAGCAAAGCCTTTTGGATGCATATCATTAAAAAAAAATGCAGATTTGTATTTTGTTTTTTACAAGTTTCCACCTGTTTTATTGTTTTCCAAAACTACAGTGGTATTGTGTTATCATATTTTAACATATAGGTTACATCTGCTTTTATCTGATTTGAGGAAATGTTGTTTACAGTTAAGTACTTAGATAGTCATAATAGGTATAGCTTTTTGCCAGTTTTGCTAAATCTTTTTAATTATGTCAATGTTGTAGCCTATGTTCTACATATGTTAAAAAAACCTTTGAAATGTCCTTTCGCCTCGTTTTTTTGTGTTAAATCTGCTCATTGTCACAATATCCTCAGTAAGACTGGGTTGCTGGGGAAGACTCATTCATCTGGGTCTGGTTGCGTAAAATTTGTACAAATGACATTACTCCCTTTCACTTTTTGTCACAGCCGATTATTTTCAAATGTTGACTTTTATGAGAGATTTCCTCTGGCGTATCAGATTCCTGCAGGTTTTAATTCTGAGGATTTTAAGATATTTTACCTTAATTAATAATGAGCTGGTTTAATGAGTTCTAAAAGCATTAATAGAAGAGAAGGGAGAGGTCCTCTGGGGTTGGGGACGGTTCACTCAAAGCTTTTGTAGCATATAAATTTGGAAACAAGTCATTAGGCTGGACTTCAAACTGCCTAGTCACAAGAGCGTTAAGCTGGCTTTTTTTGTTGGATCATAATTAGAGAATGAAATCCTACCAAATAAAACCCACCAGTTTTCATTAATAACCATTTTAATTAAGGTTCTTCAATGACTATTAAGGATAGAAGACTATACAGTATTGTGCTCTACCACAAGTATTTAATGAAATAGAAGAAGGAAAGAAACTAATTTTTTGTTGGCCTTTATGCCACAGTTTCTCCTGTAGTGCATGTTTGTTAATCCATAATGACCTGGGATACATTATAATATCACTAGACTGGTTTTTAAGATTTTTGCACTGGCTAAACTAATAAAAAGTTGTTTTAAGAATATTACAGATATCCTATATTTTAGAGGTAAGGAACATTCATTATGTAGACGCTCTAATTTAGTTGCTCTCAAGTGAGTGCATGACTGTGAAATCAGGAGCTCTCTGTTTACAAATGCTCAGTCGACTCTCTGGTGTCTGAGCAACACGTTGCGTTAACATTTATTATGCATTTGCTTGTGGCCCTGACCTTGGCTTGCATATTGATTATGATTCCTGTATCGTCATTCTATAGACAGTTATGTCCAATAATATTGGCACCCTTTCATTTTTTTTTAATATTGCTCCATTTCTTCCCGAAAATTGTTGAAATAAAAATAAATATTTTGGTATCCACATAAGTATTTCTTTGGTTTGCAGTTAAATAAAACACAAAAAGCAGAGAAACGTACTAAGTTGTAGCTTATTACACACAGGATCATTGATGTTTTGGGTTTACTGTGTTGCATCTGGCACTGAGTATCTTGAATCAGAGATGGATTGGGGTGGAGGGCAAGGGGCACGTGCTCCGATCCCCCCTGTGTCATGGGGAGGGTGTCGAAGTCAGCAAATTAGATATAGTCATTTAAATTAAAATCGCGCAAACTTGGTTGTCTTTGTCTGAAAAGATGCGTAGAGCATTCTACGGCGTGGAAGGGCGTGCCCAGCTGCAACACGTGGCAACAACAGCATTTACGCTTTGACATACATTCGCACAAACACGCACATTTGTAAAATAGTACACATTAATTGTAGTTGCAACACATAGTTATTTATGTCGAAATATAGTAGTGTTTATGTGTAATATTATAAGTTATATGCATATTAGTGATACATATGTTTCAGGTTAAAAGAAATGTGTCATGTCTAATACCATATTAATCCCCTTTACATCAGCAGCTGTTCGGTGCATTCGGCGAAGAGATCGCACATTGCATACTCTAGTTATTGATGTTAGGGAATAAACCTTTAATATGATATTAACTATCAAATGCTAATGGACTGATTGTAATTGGAGTTTGGCGGGAAGAACAGAGCAGTTTGGCGGGAAGAACAGAGCTCATCCCCTGGAGAGACCCCCATCTTTGGATTCCTTAGATTGAATCAGCCTATGATGTGTAACCCCCTGGACCCTCCTGATGCCTGGACCAATAAAAGCAAGCTATACATCTGCATTGTTTCACTGTATCTGTTTGCAGATAAGCAGTAGCTCTCATGTAGTGTTCAGTCACCTTGATCACAGACTTCAGGACTGAATGACTGTTCACTGGATCCAGAGCGCCTGCGATAAGTAACGGCTGTATTTACTATTATTTCGCTTGAATTATTCTGCTACTTTTTGAGCATAAATAATTGTGCGTTGGAAACACAAATTGAGATTCGACAATCGTTATTGGATAGCGACAAAACGCTCATAACAATTTGGGGGCTCGCGAGTTTGGAGGTTTCCTTGCCGGACGATACGCAAGACCAACAGATTTCGGTTCCTCAACAAAGGGTGGAGACGCGTCATATACGGGTAAGAACGCAATGTGTTTAAAACCTGAATTTTACTCTGTGTTGTGAAACCGAATGTCCGTTTTGCAGTATCTAAGGTACGCTAACTGAATCTAGGGACAAAAGAGAAAACTGTTTCTTTTTACTGTCATTGGGCCTTTTAACTGTATTGCATTGCTTAGCGTAAGTGTACTTCCTGCTTTGTATACGCAAACTTCCGGTAGATTTGCCACGTGGTTAAACAATCGTTTTGATAGTTGTTATACATGCATAGTATAATTACTTATTAAAACCTCTGGGACATTATTACTATTGTTGGGAACTTTGATTTTCTGCGCAGAAAAGGTGTATGTCGTGTGATTTGTTGACTTTAAATACACTAAGGTTTGATCTATTGTTGAATAGAGTGTCAGTTGCTGTCTGACGAGGCAGGTGCCCAACTGGTGTACGGTATACAAGGCAGGTATATTGGGGGCGGAAACTAATCGAGGGTAATCGCATCGCTTACTGATAAGCTTTAAGCGTTGCGATTGCACCGCACGGCAAGGAAAGCCGTGATTGCGACTTGGGGGTAACGGGGAGGAATTACGTTGGTAAGGCTGGTAATTGACTTTACCGGATGCTGCCAGGCATAATAAACTCAACAGATTTTGTTGGAGAGTCAGGGGTAATCGAGGAGCTGATAACCCTTTAGTCCGCATTGATATTTCTGTATTAGGGGTCCTCGTTCAATACGAGAGGAAGCGAGTGGACGCGGCTTGTAGCAAATACGTTCATGGGCCAGTAAAATATTTCTAGCGGTAGATTGCGGGTAGCAGAGTGTTGAAATTAGTGGCAGGAAATTGTGATATTTCTGGAACCCTATTTTTGTGGCAGGATATTGTGATATTACTGGGACCCTATTGTTCAACATGGGTGCTAAGCAGACGCTAGAGATGGCCGAGGTACTGCCTAAGGAAGGGCCTATTGGTTCAGCGAGATTTCTCATGTGTAAGAAATATGGTGCATACGCAACTGCGTATTGCGACACGTGGGTCAAGATGACCAAAGATTGTGTTAGGCCTTTCCCAACAATAGGGAGTTTTAATGCAGAGGTACTAAATACTGTAAAGGATAAAGTATGGTTAAGTCAACAAAAGTGAGGAATAAACATAATGATTGTTTGAAATTGTGGCAAATGGAAGGTAGCACGTGGCAGAGCAGCGAATGCACAGTGGAAGTAGGCGTGGCAAAAAGCGCGCGCACGGCGGAAGTAGCCGTTGAGAAGCATGGAGAACTCAGCGCAAGAGCGCCCCCCCCCCTATAATTGGATAAGTACAGCCGTTATTAAAGATGAAAAAAAGGAAATTGCTAAGTTATATCCTGTTTTAAGTCAGTTTAAAGCAAGTGTTTCTGAAGAAGAGGATGAACCCACTGTAATTTCAGCCATTGCCCATGCTGTTAATATGTTAGAGGTTCAGCGTAAGTATGGGAAGGGGGCAATGGCTGAGATAGGTGAGAGTAGTGTGACCACTAGGAGAGATAATATTCAAAGTACTGAAGTAGCTAACCCTGAAGATAGTGAACCGGTGGGTACGTATCCAGTACGCACAATATCAGTTCCCAATGGGAAGGCGGATGAGGATGGTGTAGTTCCTTTAAGAAATATTACAATGCATTGTCCCTGGACTAGATCAGAATTACGTTCCATTATGACTGAATTCCCAGACCCTAGAAAAGAGTTGGCTAAGTGTCAGAAGTTTGTTAAAGACTTGGGAAATGCACACGAACCAACCGATAAGGATTGGTGTGTAGTGTTATAGCAGCGATAACACGGTTCACTGGGATATCAAACATAGGTGAGGACCCACATCACAGGGAAGTAGCTGTAGGAGTACTAATGGATGGTCTTAGGGAAAATTTAAAAACCTCATTACCTAATTGGAGAGGCATCACGGTAGATTCCCTTAGGGAGTCTGCTGTGGAGCATGATAAAAATATCTTTAGGAAAAAGAAAGAAAAGAGTGACAAGTTGATGACGGTGAGTATACAAGCATTAGAGGGAATGCATACACGACCACCAGCCTATAACCCACATAACAGGAAACGCAGAATGTTGAGATTTTATAATTGCAAAGAAGAAGGACATATGAGGAAAGATGGTACTAAGGGAAGATATAATTCTAATGAAGGGTCGCATAGATATCCTCCAAGGAGGGATTCACATAGACTAGAAGACTCACACCTGCCCGGGCATATTACAGCAGCAAATGCTGCGCGGGAAAGCAATAGTCAGCGCTAGGGGTCAGGTCATACCTGTAGTCTACAGCCAGTGAGATTAACTGAGAGTCTTAGAGAAGAACCAATAATGATAGTTGACATAGCTGGTAGGAAGCAAACTTTTCTTGTAGATACAGGGGCGGGCAGATCTGTGCTAACCTCTCCTTTTAATATACAGGTGACCAGTAAAACTATTCCAGCTATGGGGGTAACGGGAGGAGTGTTACATTATCCTCTAACTAAACCCGCTGAAGTTACTATCAGGCCCCTGCATACTAAGCATTCGTTTCTCTTAACTGCAGCGGCTCCTACTAACTTGCTAGGGAGAGACTTGTTATGTAAAATGGGATGTGTCATATACTGTACTTCAGATGGTGTGTTCTTAGACATACCCGAGAAGGTCGTGCATGAGGTACAGGATATATTGGACACCCCTTAAAGGTTAATGTTACACTCTACTGTTATAGAACAAAGTCCATCTCAATTATAGGGGATGTTGCTGGAAATACCAGGTTCACTATGGACCAGAGATGGACAGGACACTGGACTAATGGCAAACGTAGCCCCTGTCATGGTAAATCTAAAAAGTGGTAGGATAGCTCCCAAAATCCCACAGTATCCATTAAAACCGGAGGTGGAATTGGGGGTATATCCTGTTATTGAGATGCTGTTGCAACAAGGGATTTTACTTTGTACATCCAGCACAGCAAATAGTCCAATTTTCCCTGTGAAGAAGAGTGGGGGGGGGGGGGGAGAGGCTATAGATTAGTCCAGGACTTAAGGGGAATTAATAAAGTTGTTGAGAGCCAATTCCCCGTAGTGCCGAATCCAGCTGTCACCGTCTGCTAGTCATTTTACTGTCATTGACCTATGTTCTGCTTTCTTCTCAGTCCCTCTTCACCCTGCCAATACCTTTTTGCATTCCCCTACAGGGGAGTGCAATACACATGGACCAGACTGCCCCAGGGGTTCATTGACAGCCCCAGTATTTTCTCCCAAGCCTTACATGACTGTTTGCAATCCTTTCAACCCCGCAATGGGTCTGTTCTAATTCAATATGTGGACGATTTGTTGCTGTGCTCTGATTCTTTTATGTCATGTTTACATGATACTAAATTGTTGTTGCTCCATCTCTCACAAACAGGGCACAAGGTGGCAAAGGATAAATTACAGCCATGTCCGACTAAGGTCAAATACTTAGGACACTGCCTCACCAAGGGGCTAAGACACCTGACAACCGACAGGATTGAGGCTATACAACACATGACTCTGCCGCAGAGCCAGAAGCAGATTCGTACCTTCCTGGGGATGTGTGGATACTGTAGTTCCTCGATCCTAGGTTATTCTTTTCTGGCATTACCATTGCAGGAACTAGTCTCTTCCTCAAAACCAGAACGTGTGGTACACACAGAAGAGTCAGAGCAAGCGTTCTTTAATCTAAAAGATAGTCTGAATAGAGCACCTGCATTGGGAATACCTGATTATGAAAAGCCTTTTGAGCTGTACTGTACGGAAGCTGATGGTTGTGCAGCAGGTGTCCTCACACAGAAACATGGTGATGCTAGCAGACCGGTAGCATACTACAGTGCACAATTGGACACTGTGGCAAGATCACTCCCAACATGTCTCAGAAGTGTAGCAGCAACTGCTCTTCTGGTGAATAAGAGCGACTACGTAGTATTAGGACATAATTCAACTGTCTATACACCCCATGCTGTATCAGCTCTGTTAAATTCAGCTCAAACCAGACATGTTTCTTTAGTTAGATTTACAAAGTGGGAGCTAGTTCTGATGGCACCCTCAAACATCACCATCAAACGATGTAGCACCTTAAATCCAGCTACATACCTTCCATATGTGTCTCTAGAGACACAAAGGGTGGGAGGTGAGGAGACCCTGGTTGATGATGAGTTTGGCAAGAGTACTGATACGCATGATTGTATGGAACACCTGAACCAGACCTTTACTGCAAGGCCCGACATACGTGACACCCCCTTAGAAAATGTAGATTTTACGTTTTATACAGATGGGAGTTGTCATAGACAGACAAAGACGGGAGAGCTATGTACTGGTTACGCTGTTGTAGACGATCAGGATGTGGTAGAAGCGCCTCCTCTGGAGAAGTCTTTAAGGGCAGCGCCCCCTCTGGAGCAATCTTTAAGGGCAGCGCCCCCTCTGGAGCAGACTTTAAGGGCAGCGCCCCCTCTGGAGCAGACTTTAGGGCAGCGCCCCCTCTAGAGCAGACTTTAAGGGCAGCACCCCCTCTGGAGAAGTCTTTAAGGGCAGCATTCCCTCTGGAGAAGTCTTTAAGGGCAGCGCCCCTCTTGAGCAGACTTTAAGGGAAGCGTCCCCTTTGGAGGAGTCTTTAAGTGCAGCGCCCCTTCTGGAGCAGACTTTAAGGGCAGCGCCCCCTCTGGAGCAGACTTTAAGGGCAGCACCCCCTCTGGAGAAGTCTTTAAGGGCAGCGCCCCCTCCAGAGCAGATTTTAAGGGCAGCGCCCCTTCTGGAGCAGTCTTTAAGGGCAGTGCCCCCTCTGGAGTAGACTTTAAGGGCAGCGCCCCCTCTGGAGAAGTCTTAAAGGGCAGCGCCCCCTCTGGGTTGAACTGGGGAGCCCGGGTTCTCATGGAAGCAGACAGCGTGTCTGGAATGGAGACAGAAGCTTGTAACTCAGAGCTGGAGGTAGAGGTTGAAGATGGTCAGAGACTACGGAGCAGGCAATCCTGTAAAAAATGTACATCACTGGCAAAGTAAAGACACAGTTTGTAGGTCCTTATGCGCCATCGCTCCTCTTCGGTCAGGTGAGGGCGTGGAGCACCTGAAAACCTGGAATTTGTTACAGGAATATTGGAAGGTACTGCTTGCAGAGGGTCAAAGGCAGACAAATTTGGTAATGAAATGTTAGCAGCACAGTTAGACTCCTTACAGCAGGATGTATTAGGGGTGAAAACTGGAAGTTGCTTAAGCACTTGGTTCAGCAAAGAAGATACTTGCGCTATTTGAGTGCGAAGTTGAAGAATGTCCACTTGGAGCAACTGGAACAGGGAATTTTCAGAGGAAATAGCAGCCATGGTCTTAATGTTGAATATGGAGTAGGTCACTACCCTGGAAATCCTTTTCAAAAGAGATGAAAGCCATGCAGCAGCAGGCTCGGTATTAGGGCCAGATCATACTGTCAGGATTTCCCAGGTATGACCACTGAGAAAGCGTAAGTGGTTATAATGACTTTTTTAAGAAACACAGATGACAAGGTAACTTGATTGCAGTTCAGTATAGATGAGAAACAACAGGTAACTTCAGCATACAGCGTGGAACTACAGGTACCAGATGCAATGAAGTAATTTGCAGGAGTCCAGCCAGCAGGTAACAACAGTAGTAAATTCAGCATACAGCGTGGAAGTACAGGTACCAGATGTAGACAGGAGCTGGGCACTAGATAGTGCAGACAGAAGCTGAGCACAGGGAATGCTCACAGGAGAGACCTGATGATCTGGCCCAGACTGTTTGAAGCAGGCAGGTTTGTATAGGCCTCATGCAGCTGAAACCATTCCCAGTGATCAGGAAAATAATCAAAGTAGCACAGTGGTCCCTTTGGTGGGCAGTGGTACTACATGTAGAATACATAACAAATCCAATAAAGTCACTGCAGACAGCAGCTGCAGAGTGCAAGTCGTGACAGTATGCTCCTGGATTTTCCTCTCAAGCTGGTAAGAAAGCAATGTCATGTCTTACTTGTTTGAGGAAAAATGTCGTGAAAACTATTCCAACTGAGCCATCCCACATACCTCCTACAGACGGACCTTTTCAGGTGATACAAATTGACTATATCCAATTACCACCGTGCAGGAATCTAAAGTATGTGTTAGTATGTATTGATGTGTTTTCCGGTTGGGTAGAAGCATATCCAGCAGCGACTAATACTGCTGTGTTCACTGCAAAGAAAATTGTACAAGATTTTGTGTGTAGGTTCAGTATCCCTAGAATCATTGAAAGTGATAGGGATACCCACTTTACTGGCGATATCTTCCAAAATATGTGTAAACTCATGGGAATCAGTAGCAGACTTCACACCCCTTACCGACCACAAGCCAGTGGTAAGGTGGAAAGAGTAAATGGTACTATTAAGAACAAGCTTGGTAAGGTAATGGCTGAAACTGGGTTGGCGTGGCCTGAAGCTTTGCCACTAGTCCTCCATAGCCACTCCGAACCACTCCTAGACCTCCTCTTAATCTGTCCCTCTTTGAGATACTGTTCGGCCGACAACCTCATTTGATCGTGAGTCCACAAGACGACTTAAAGTGTAATAATGAGGTGACTATGCAATATCTTATAAAAATGAGCAGACAGCTGAAACAACAACAACAAAAACTCAAAATGCTGTCACCTGGTATGCCAGAAACGAACTGTCATGATGTTAAACCTGGGGACTATGTTATGATCCGCAATTTCTTACATTCAGGTTGTTTACCAGACCATTGGGAAGGCCCTTACCAAGTGCTGCTGACCAGTACCACATCACTGAAGGTTGCAGAGAGAGATACTTGGGTCCATTCCACCCACTGCAGGAGAGTCAGTAACCCGGAGAAGGTGCGAGATAAAACTGAGACCGACGACACAGATCTGTCACTTGTAAATCTGTTCCGGGAGACCTAAAGCCTGCAGTCAAGACACCTGAACCAGAGACGTTGCATCAGAACTACCTTTCCAGCGATGGAGTGGCGGTTTTTCTTTTTCTTTTGTTCCAGGATTTTCCTTGTTTTTACTTTTTCTAGGACATCCTATTTTTGTGAAGGAGGATGGAGGACAGAGGAAGGTTCTGGCAGTAATGTGGATGAAATGGAGATCGAGGAAAAATTACTAGAATACTCAGAGCAGCCCATTATAAAGCTTGGTCCAGGGGTTATGAAAAGGTCTGCTAGCTCAGGAACTCGAAGACAGTGTGAGGGGCTAATGTCTGATGAGTATTGTATCTGCAAGTTCTGTGACTCCCTAGTTGAAGAGAGATGCATCCAGCAATGCCAGTCTACCGGTAATCGGAATGTGGGCAGGCATCCTCTGGAGGATTATCACTCCTTGGTTTGTAAGGTCCTAAACCAAACCGAGTGCTAGGTGTGCTCTCACGTGCCGCAGGGGCAGCATAACATAGGACTAGTGCCATTCCCTTTAAACATCTCCGAAGTACTCGAATTGAGGGGTGGGAGGCCCATAGAGGGGAGGTATAATAACACTAGGTCCCCTAGTCTAACGCTTCGACAATACTCTGTAGACAGATCTTTGCTGTGCCTAAATATCTCTCATGCAAAGTGTCTGGAGAATTGGGAAGCTGACCCATCAGATCAGACAATGGCTCGCCACGCTCATTTTAGAGGGAGACTTACAAGGTCACCAATAGGCAGGAATGTTGATGGAAGTCACAAATTGGGGCGTATAACCAAACATAAGTAAGCTTATTCCTGGGTGACTCCGAGTTCCAAGGGTTTGTGTTTCTTAGCTAAACTGGTTCCTGAAATCATGACTATTACTCATGAGGAAATGGTTGGTATTTACAAGACTACATCATCACCATACATACACACACAGTATGAACCCCGTGGCAAGATAAACATGATTCCTGGGGAGGAACCCATAGCTACAAAATTGATTAGTGAAACCACTGGGTTTCAAGTTATGGTTGCTCTAGATCTCACCAGGACCGCTCGGGGAACGTTAAACTTTAAATATATCCAAGACCTAGCTAAGTTAATAGACAATATCACCGAGATGTATGATGAAACTTTCAGGTATACTGGAAGGGAGCTACAAGCGTACAGGAAGGAGTTGGTGCAACATAGACTGGTACAAAATTATCTCACCTCTATTACTGGCGGTTACAGTGTGACACTGGCCACCCAGTTTGGTGTCAAATGTTGCACGTACATCACCAATAATACGGATGACCCTAAGGAGGTTATAGACCGGAAGATGGATGAAATTTTGCAACTGAAATGGGAATTTCGAAGGAACCATAATTCTTTGTTATATGAGGTCAGGGAAAAGGTGGCAGGTTGGTTCTCGTGGTTGAACCCTGTGAAATGGTTCTCTGGTCTGGGGGAGTGGGTACAGGAAATGGTTGCTAGTGTAGGTAAGCTCCTTTTTCTTATACTGGGTGTCATCTTAGCAATTGGTTTATGTGTCAAATGTGTTTCTACTGTGTTGAAGTGTGGAAAACAGTCTTCTGGGAGTAACACTGAGAAAGAGACTGAAAGGGTGTTGAGATATACCGAGATCATGGTCTGTGAAGATGTATTGTATAATCCTGAACTTGAAACGATGATTAGATGATAGTTTATAACACTATCAAAGGGTGGAGCTGTCGAAGTCAGCAAATTGGATAAAGTAATTTCAATTAAAATCGATCAAACTTGGTTGTCTTTGTCTGAAAAGATGCGTAGAGCATGCTATGGCGTGAAAGGGCGTGCCCAGCCGCAACACGTGGCAACAGCAGCATTTATGCTTTTACATATATTCGCACAAACACGCACATTTGTAAAATAGTGCACATTAATTGTAGTTGCAACACATAGTTATTTATGTCAAAATATAGTAGTGTTTATGTGTAATATTATAAGTTATATGCATATTAGTGATACATATGGTTCAGGTTAAAAGAAATGTGTCATGTCTAATATCATATTAATCCCCTTTACATCAGCAGCTGTTCGGTGCATTCGGCAAAGAGATCGCACATTGCATACTCTAGTTATTGATGTTAGGGAATAAACCTTTAATATGATATTAACTGTCAAATGCTAATGGACTGATTGTAATTGGAGTTTGGCGGGAAGAACAGAGCAGTTTGGCGGGAAGAACAGAGCTCATCCCCTGGAGAGACCCCCATCTTTGGATTCCTTAGATTGAATCAGCCTATGATGTGTAACCCCCTGGACCCTCCTGATGCCTGGACCAATAGAAGCAAGCTATACCATCTGCATTGTTTCAATGTATCTCTGTTTGCATATAAGCAGTAGCTCTCATGTAGTGTTCAGTCACCTTGACCACAGACTTCAGGACTGAATGACTGTTCACTGGATCCAGAGCGCCTGCGATAAGTAACGGCTGTATTTACTATTATTTTGCTTGAATTATTCTGCTACTTTTTGAGCATAAATAATTGTGCGTTGGAAACACAAATTGAGATTTGACAATCGTTATTGGATAGTGACAAAACGCTCATAACAATTGGTGGACCCACAACCATAACTAGGGTATTATGGCTACCCAGGGCAGAAGGATTAGGAGGCCACCAATGCTGTTCCTGGATGCCAATATACAAGATGCATAGGTATACAAGGGGCACCAGGACTGTGCTCTTCAGCAGAGCTCTGCACTTAACTGCACCTGGTGGCACTATCCACTGGGCGTGGCCAATGCAGAGGTTTTCTTATCTCCATCCCCCCGACTTCCTTAAGCGTCACCGGCATGACAACATAACATTGCAACTCCTCCAGTGAGGAAGTGTTGAGAGGAAAGGAGCAGCACCACCTCCTGTGGCTTAGGTAAGTACAAAACTATTGGATAGAGTGGGGCAGGGCCATCTTTTCCATTGGGCATGGTGGGCAGATGCAAGGGGGCCCCATAGGCAGGGCTCCTAATTAGAATAAATAATCCTGCAAAAGATAAAACCTGCAAAAAAAACCTTCAAGGGTCACTGAGCAAGTACATCTATCTATCTCTATCTCTATATATCTATATCTATATCTGTATCTCTATAAATATATATATATATATATATATATATATATATTTATATATTTAGGGGCCCCGGTGCACTGCTTTGCCCAGGGGCCCATAATGTTGTTAAGATGGCCCTGGAGTGGGGTGGAGGCACTGAATGAAAACTGGGGGTGGGTGGTGGCAAAGAGAGAGAGAACCTTAATGCAATCTTCATATGCAAGATTCGATGCAATGACCTAAGAAATGTGCAGTTTTTGTACTGCACTACACTCTCTAAGTATATTTTCTTTTTAAAGCACTATTATTTATTAAGCTCAAGGGGAACTGACATAAATTAAAACCAATTAGACACTATTATTATTTACGTTAAACAATGGGGCACTATTATTCATTTAGATCACCAAGGTTCCTAATAGTGTAGTATATTCAGAATCTTGTGATTTAAAATTGGGTAATAACTCTCTTAATTTTAGAACATAAGGGCCCCCTTGTCTTAAGTGTCCACAAAAGACTTAATACAGATCAGCCTTGAGCATGCACATGACACCATGAAATGAAGAGATTACCATGTCATTTTGGAGCGCAATGTTGAACACAGTGTCAAAAATCATATAATGTAATATTAGCAGAGAAATAATTGTGGAGATTAAATACTTGCATTAGTTTCATGTTAAGTTTAGAGGAAATTGTGAATTATTTGAAAGGAGGCCAATTATTTTGACTACAACTGTATATATATCTGAATGAGTGGAAACACAGCAAAACAAACAGGACCAGGAAAAATTTTCCTTACAAGGCCTTTCTAGTTTCAAGAATGTGCTCCAGGCCTCAATGGCGTCTCAAATATGTCTTAAGTTTCCGTACCAACAATGCCAGTTCCTGCACAATTCATGCCTAACATTCTTACAATGTCACCCCATTGTCTATATAATTGTGCCATCAAATTCATGCTTGGTACCTGTCCACCTAAAAGGCCAAGCAATCCAAGTTCTATTCCAAAAACCACAGCCACATGAGAATCAGGACAAAGGTTTTCACCTTCTGCTGAGACAGATTTCTTCCATGGTAAAAGAAACGATCACACTCTTAGGCTATATATTGACTACACAGGCCTTACCAAAATCACAATCAAAAATTTATTTTTCATGGGCTTTTTTTTTTTTATCACATCCATGACTCTTAACTGTTTATAAAATTCGACTTTCATGGAGTTTATAATGAAATCTGAATGAAGGAAAATGAGTGTACGAACATTTGACAGGTAGTGATAATATCTATGATGACCTTCAGTCCCTGCAGTGCACGGGCAGTGTTTGAAACTTTTGTTAATTACATTTTTCGTGACCTTTCTCTATTTTCTTATAATCGTCACAGTCTACTATGAAAATATTTTTATTTTTCTTCCGTAAAATCTACAGATTTGTCCTCTCATTCTCAATGGTCATTCTCAATTGGAAATGTGTACTTTTAAACAATCACAGCTTTCATTTTGAGGATATATTATTTCTACCCCCTGTATTCCAGATAGATCTGAATCATGTCTGCTATTCTGAGTTGACCTTAACCTGTAGGTCTAAAAGCCACCCAAAGATGACTACGCTTTGCAAATTATTTTTGCAAATTCATTAAAAGCTACCTTTCTGTGATTGCTCTCATTACAGTTCTGACCAAGAAAAGAGTTAACTCCAACTAGTGGCCCCAGAACTCACACCTGCTTTCCTTTACTTAAAAAGGCTTATTCTACAGTACTGCTGCTCTGATACAGCACCTGATCCTCTTCTTTCTAGAGGTGAAGGCTTCTTCTGTTGGAGTAGAAATGGTATTATCTCAGCAAAGACTGGAAAATGTCATCTTGTGGACTTACCCCAGCTAATTATTTTGTGGCTAAGAAACTTTTAGATAAACTTTTTCTTAGGTCCACAACTCCAAGATTACTGGACATTGGGGGATAAAGGAAACCTTGGAGTTAGGTAGTCATAGTTATTGCTGGCATTTTTTGGAAAGATATTGTTGAATCATCATCATCATCTATTAAATATAGCGCCACTAATTCCGCAGCGCTGTATAGAGAACACACTCATATCCGTCCCTGCCTCATTAAAGCTTACCGTCTAAACTCCCTAACATACACACACATACACACACACACACACACACACACAGACACACACAGAAATTAGGGTCAATTTGTTAGCAGCCAATTAACCAACCAGTATGTTTTTGGAGTGTGGGAGGAAACTGGAGCACCAGGAGGAAACCCACACAAACATGGGGAGAACACACAAAGTCCACACAGATAGGGCAATGGCCGGGAATCAAACTCATGACCCCAGTGCTGTGAGACAGAAGTGTTTATCACTAAGCCGTTGTGCTGCCCATTGTAACTTGTTGCATATGCGTAAAACCCAAGATATCTTATCTAATATCTCTCTTGCCATTCTGAGTAAAACCCACATCTCAAGAGAATTCATCACTGACTTACCAGTTGAAGGTTTTTCTGTTATGTGGTTTGCAGAAGATTATTTTTTCCAAAATCTACACCTATTCTTCCTTCCACTTCCTCCTTGCAAATATCTTCATTAATGATATGTTGCATGTACATATACCACCACAGGAATTGTCTGAGATCATGTACAAATTACGAGCAAGAAATTAGAAATCAAACTAAATGATAGCAGGGACCTTGTGGGCAACCCACCAGGCAAACAGAAGGTGTTAATGGACTCTGAAGCAGTATTTGAGAGCTTTTATATATATATATATATATATATATATATATATATATATATATATATGTATATATATATATATATACAAGGTATGTCTATTAAATAACGAGACTGTGATTCCACCTAGTGAACAAAGCAGTCAGAACCAGTTATGACTGCGTAGGTAGTAACATTGAACCTGTCTGAACCTGCATGACAAGCTGCAACACTCTGACGTTCAGTTGATTGTGAGTCGCCATTTAGTTTGGTTGTGTTTTCTGTAGAGTGCCGAAAAAATACTACGTTTAAAAGTTGAACAACGTGTCAATTTGAAATTTTTAGTAAAATTGCGCAAAACACCAACAGAATGTTTTCAAATGCTTACTACAGCCTATTGGAATGACTGCCTGTCTATTGCACGTGTGTTTGAGTGGCACAAAAGATTTAGCGAGGGACGTGAGAATGTCAAAGATGATGAACGCCCTGGATGACCTTGCACTTCAAAAACTGAAGAAAATGTAGAAAAAAATCAGTCCGATTGTTCGAAAAGACCACCGATTCAGTGTTCGAATGATAGCTGAATCTGTGAACATTGACAAACACCGTATGAAAATTTTGTGTGAGGATCTTAACATGACGAAATCATGTGAAAAGATGGTCCCAAAGGTTCTCACACCAGAGCAAAAAGAACGTCACAAGGAATGTTGTGTTGACATTCTGCAGAAACTTGACACAGATCCAAATCTGTTTCATAAAGTAATCACTTGTAATGAGACCTGGATCTTCCAGTACGATCCTGAAACCAAAAGACAGTCAATGAACTGGAAAACACCGTCAGCACCAAGAATGAAAAAAAGCTTGTCAAAGCAAGTCAAAATTCAAAGCAATGCTCATTGTTTTTTTCTATATCAAGGGTGTAATTTTGGAAGAATGGGTTCTAGAAGGCACAACAGTTAATTAGCATTATAAGGAGGTTTTGCAAAAAGCCGAAAGAGTAAGAAAGAAGAGTGTAACTGTGGAAAAATGGTTTCTTTCTTCACCAGGACAATGCGCCTGCTCATACAGCACTTTCTGTGAAGCAGTTTTTGACTGACAAACACATTACTACACTTGAACATCCTCCATATTCGTCTGATTTAGCACCTTGCGATTTTTATCTTTTCCCAAAAGTTAAATCAGTGCTTAAAGGGACACATTTTGAGTCTGTTGATGCTGTAAAGAAGAAAACGGCAGATATGTTGAAACAAGTGACAGAATTTGATTTCCTCCATGCCTTCGACCAGTGGAAAACAAGACTACAGCGATGTATCAGTGCAAATGGGGAGTATATTGAAGGGGACAAACATATTACATTTGTAATACCAATAAATTAAGGTGAGATATTTAATCAGCCTTGTTATTTAATAGACATACCTCGTGTGCATATATATATATATATATATATATATATATATATATATATATATATATATATAAATAAATATATATATATATATATATATATATATATATATATATATATATATATATATATCTGTTTGCCATGCCTTCCAGTACGGTTTCCACAACCATTAACCAACAGGGGAGTATTTTACTTTACATGTGTTTTCATTTATTTAATTAAAAAAAAAAAAGCCAAACCAGAAAGAATGGTTAACGATCACCTATTGTCAATAAATGCCTACACTACATTTTTATTACTGAATTGTGTTGTTTCCTCACTTGTATTATACTTAGCACAACATGACTCTTATTCCTGATGGAGAACAAAACATTGTTAAAGTGTCATTTGGATGCAGTATTACAATTTATTGCCAGCCATGACAGTACCACATCTGCTGGAGAAATGAAGTATGAATGGTACATCTATTGAACAAGATTTAAAAAAAGTTATAAAAATCACAGTTTCTGATATCTACTAGAATCTATAGATAAACATGTTTAATATGTACATATATAAAACACCATAATAGTTAAAAGATTGAAAAGTTATAAAGACATAGAAGTTTACAAATGACCAAATCTTGGATCCAGGATGCACGTGACAAAGAACCATAAAAGTCTCACTTGCATAATTCTTGTTTTTATGAGCAGGTATTTGAGGAATATAAAATACAACTCTAATCTATCCCTAGGGAACACACAATAAAGACATGATGCACTTAAGAATAAATAAAACACAAACATAACGCATGTTGCTGAACTATATCTCCCATCATCCTCAGCCAGCCAGCTGAGTTTGTTGTTCAGCAACAACAGGTATCCAAAGGCTGACGATACTTGAGCAAATTATTCCTGACATTACCTCAATTAATACAATTAATGGGCCTGATTCATTAAGGAAAGTAAAGCAAAAAAAGGAGTAACTTTGCTCCTGGACAAAACCATGTTACAATGTAAGTGGTGCAAATTAGTTTATTATTTTGCACATAAGTTAAATACTGACTGTTTTTTCATCTAGCACACAAATACTTGATAGCTTTATCTTTACACTGGAATTTAAAGCTGAACTAGGACCTGCCCTACACCAACTATAAGTCTGTACTCACATTTTAAATTTAGCTTCCTCTCCAATGCAACACGGTTTTTCCAAGGTGTAAAGGTTTTTATCGTCAGGCCCCCATCCATCGCCAGTCCCTTAGGCACCTCTTTGCCACTTGCACATTAGTCATATGGAACACAACTGGGAGATATCAGTATCATCTAGCTGACAACTCCCAGCTTTCTGATTTGCTAAGGATGCTATTTAGGAAACTGTACAACACTATTTACGAAGTAGCATGCACTAAGAGCTGTCAGGTTGTTGTTACTGACAGTTTACTGTATTCTCTCCTATTAGTAATTAGCAAGCGATAGTCTGGTGAGTTCATTGAAAGCCCAGACACACTGTATACTAACCATCAGATTGAAAGCTCTATCTTTAGGGGCAGCACGATGGCTAAGTGGTTAGCACTTCTGCCTCACAGCACTGGGACCATGAGTTTGATTCCCGACTATGACCTTATCTGTGAGGAGTTTGTATGTTCTCCCCGTGTTTGTGTGGTTTTCCTCCTGGTGCTCCGGTTTCCTCCGACACTCCAAAAACATACTAGTAGGTTAATTGGCTGCTATCAAATTGACCCTAGTCTGTGTTTCTGTCTGGTTGTGTGTGTGTGTGTTAGGGAATTTAGACTGTAAGCTCCAATGGGGCAGCGACTGATGTGAGTGAGTTCTCTGTACAGCGCTGCGGAATTAGTGGCGCTATATAAATAAATGATGATGAAGATGATCTTATGCTAGCCAGCTGACTAAAAAGACTGCTGCAGATTAGCAGCCATGCTATGCACCAACCACCAGATATAGATCCTGCCAGGTACTATCCACCAGAATGAGGTCTGCTTTGGTCTGCATTGAGTACTATTCACATGAATTGACTTTGTATAGTAGCTTCCAGCGATGACTGTATTTTAATTAATGAAATGAGGGTTGGAACAGGGAAGTACTGCATTTGTTGTGAAATGCTGTTTTCAGGATGTTTGGTTCAGTAATTATATACAGCTTAATGCCAAAACCAGAATGCAGAAAGTTCTCATAAGAAGAGATATGCAGACTGCAGCTACTTACACTGTGATGAAGTGTAATGTTGATGTGTTGAAAACCTGTTTCAGGTGTCTGTGTCTGGCTGAAAAGTTCCCATGTGAAAGTCAGGAAAAGTTAGCTTTTCCATAAATAGTTGTAATGTGACACAACAGAAACAAAGCAGAATGAGTATACAGCCAAATAGTTTGCCCTACTTATTGGGGCTTGTTCACACTAGAATTTATCACTTTCATGTACTGTCAGAATCTGCTGATTGTTCTGATCACGGTTAACATCGCTCCCCAGTTCTCAGTACAGCACACACTAAAGGCTAATGCATTGGAGACACTAAAAGAGCTTTCTCATTGTGCCGGTCCTTAGTGTGCGCTTTGAGCTGTTGAAAGTTAATATTTAAATTTGTGTTTTGTATTTATTTTAATTAGTTAAGTTTTCTTGCTTATCGGCCTTTTGGATACGATGAAGTGCAGTAGTGTCGGAGCTGTACTTGGTTCTCTGGCCAGAAGGCTGAGGCTGTGGAGAAGCTCAGGATAAGATGTGCCGGGGGTGCTGGAGAATCACAAATCATTTCACACCTTGTTGTAACTTTCGTCTTATTTTTTATAGCGGGTGCAGTAGGACCTTATAGGCTCTGCAGGGGCGGGCTGGCCAGGGGGGCAGGGGGACAATGGTCTGGGTCAGACAGCTATTAGGGCCGGGGGGGTAGGCCGGCCGCCCCCCGGATGCAAAAAACAGTTTCCCCCCCGCGGCCGCATCTGATAACATCAGATGCGGCCATGTCAGCGCACAGGCGGCCGCATCACATGTCGGGATGCGGCCGCATCCCCTGTCATATGATGCGGCCGTCTGTGTGCCCCCCGGCCATCCCTCTCCCAGCCCGCGCCTGGGGCTCTGTGATCCACGATGTTCTGGGGGGGTGGTCCCGAGGATCCCACTCTCCTGAAAACCTTTTATGCTATCCCTTCAGGGATTGGGCAAGTTTCCGAAGCCTCTAGTTGGATCCCAGGGTAAAGGGAACCCCCAGCCTTGCAGCTTAAGGGACCTTTTGGTTTCAGGGAGTCAGGGATACAGAGGCCCTTCCTATTTTAAGGAGGGCCTGAAGTTGCCACATCCTTTTGCACTTTTTGATTTTTCGCACCTTGTTTTTCACTTGGGGAAGGAAAGCACTGATCCAGAGCTTTCAATTAAAAAAAATAGTTTAAGTTTTCCCTTTTATTTGGGTCTAAGGGGTATATTTACTAAACTGCGGGTTTGAAAAAGTGGAGATGTTGCCTATAGCAACCAATCAGATTCTAGTTATCATTTATTTAATACATTCTACAAAATGACAGCTAGAATCTGATTGGTTGCTATAGGCAACATCTCCACCTTTTCAAAACCGCAGTTTAGTAAATATACCTCTAAGACTTTTGATATTTGGGGCATTATTTTAGTAGGCTAAATAATTCAATTTATAAGTAATTGTTTTTCTTGAGATAAAGGTTTCAAATTAATTTAATCATCTATGTTTTTTATATATACGTTTATTATAGGTATTAGTGGCCCTACTTGTGTCTACTATGAGCATTCAGTTTGATTCTTTAAACAATGTTGGCATTCTAGATGTGACGAGATGAGGATGAGGATGACAGTGTCAGCAGTGCGAGTCTTGGAACGGATAGAGACTTTCCCACAACTCTTACTAGTGATGAGCAACCAATTCATATCATGTTACAAGCATTGTGTTTGATAAAAGTGGGTGCGTTATTGGCCACAGGTCCTGCCCATGTCTTGGAATCAGACTAAGTCAGCTCTGTGTGGGACTGATTGAGGTGCTTCAGCACGTTTGCCCACATTATCATAGTATCTTCTGCTATTTCCACTACTACAGGGTATCTGGATGTTAACAAAAGGTATCCTTATGTACTAGTCTCCTTCCCAGGATTCATCCAGTGTTGGATAGTCCCAGGATAGCTGTCAGGTTCCAATGCCCAAAGCATCTTCTACCGACAGAGGTGGACAACTTCATTGTTGGGCCTCATAACTAAATTTATGGGGACCGAGTGATGTAGTTCTTCCTCTTGTGGCCCACGCTCTGCTCTACCATGGGCTTCACTGTGCAGGCTCATTGCTAGAGATGATAGTGTGTGCAGGCAGTGGTGGAACTACCACCATAGCAGGGGGTGTGATAGCTCCAGGCCCCGTACCTGCTACACACCCATCTACATTGGTAATTTCACCACAGGCTACAGATATGGATAGCCCACAGTTGACTCTAGCTTGCCAATATTTCACATGTAGGGGTTCATGTTGCACCAAGGCCACTAGCGCTCTGTGT
Organism: Mixophyes fleayi; assembly: GCF_038048845.1. Lineage (NCBI taxonomy): Eukaryota > Metazoa > Chordata > Amphibia > Anura > Limnodynastidae > Mixophyes > Mixophyes fleayi. The sequence continues at coordinate 55,908,799 of NC_134404.1, read as the reverse complement.
AGTGACGCTCCTAATAGAATGCTGAGTGTCTCTGATGAACTTGTATGAGTACATGCAGCCTGTTGCAAGTGCCTTTGCCAGATCCATCTATGCAGTTAGAATCCAGAGAAGGTTCTCATCTAATTCTAAAGAGATAATAGATAGCCTCTGTATGTGACTGTTTGCTGTCCTTGATATAAAAGGGTGTCTTGTAGTGAACAGGATCCAATCACACTACTGAATATTCCTACAGAACACATGCATATGGCAAGCCCTGAATGATTTCAGTCTATAGAACATGAGACTGAGCAGCAAGGTGTTCTGATTAAATCTGTTCATCCATAAACATCTTCTGTTTCCGAGGCTGGAGGACTGCCATTCTTTACAGTACAAACGGGAGGTGTTAGACAAGGGACCATCACACATATTTACAGGCACTGTTTTGGAAAATTGACCTTCTCCCATATTGTGTCCATGAGTTTTAGTATTGAACTGTCAGATTTATTTCAGGAACAGACAATTCTATATCAAGGTACATTCTACATTTATACTTGTACAAAACTTTGAACTCCATTTATAACCCATTTAAAAATATGTCATGGGTGTATACTGGCATTTAGACACCTCACCCAATTCTCTGAACATGGATATGAGCATGTCAACAAACCTTAACAGAATGAAAATATATCCCCAGATAACTGAAACAATGAGACACATTGATATCAAACAAATAAAGTGATACTTCTAATAACAATCTTATGACAGTGCATTGCATTGGTGGTAATCGTTTTTACAATTACCACTATTACGATATGGAGAAGCCCTACAAAGAAAATCCAAAATTATGAAAAATCAATTGGAAAATAAACAGACTTACCTTCAACCCGACGCCGGAGATCTCCCTGCTGACAGCAAGTGACTCTGATTGGAGAAGTGTTCGGCACTGCAGGTTGACGTCATTGCGATGTCAGTCAATAGAAATTTAAAGCGGCAATGTTGGGATCCCTAAGGTTAACTGTTTAAACACTTAACCCAACATTGCCGCTTTACATTTCTATTGACAGACGTCGCAATGATGCCAGCCTGCAGTGCCAAACACTTCTCCAATCGGAGATCTCCAGCGTCGGGTTGAAGGTAAGTCTGCTTCTTTTCCAATCCGTTTTTCATAATTTCGGATTTTCTTTGCAGGCCTTCTCCATGTCGGAGTAGTGGACATCGATAAAGCGTACCCAACCCAATTGCATAGCATATACAATCAATGGTGCAATTGCACTCTAGAACCAATATGCATGTCAAAAATAAATGAGCAGTCTATTTGTAATATTAAATATACAACGATTTTAGGTATTGGAAATAAAATATAATTGTTACTTTGTGTGACTATACTGTGCAGACATATATGATAAAAGCTGCACCCACTGTAAAATGTTAGTAACCTGCTCTTCCCCCTAGCCAAAGTCCCAGGGGCTGCTCCATTACAGAACCAGCAAATCAATGCTGTTTGCCACTTTAAAATGGTGTTGGAGGAGGGATGTAAGCAGGGACCAATCAGAAGCGAAAATCTCTTAAGTGTAACTAGTAACTAGTCTTCCTGCTCACGCTTCCTTCCCCGGTGTACATCTGGGTGTTTTAGAGGAACAGACTAGCCCTGGAAAAGCAGGTGTAGCAGCCCCAGGGGTCCCATCTTGAGGGAGGAGCACATTAGTACATTTTTTTCACTTTTATCAATGGATTTAGACCCATCAATTGAAATACAATGGATCAAAGAAAAAGAAAAAGTGGCCTGAGTCATTCAGGAGATAAAAGCAATAAAAGGAGTAAATTTGCTCCTGGACAAACCATGTTACAATGCAAGGGGTGCAAATTAGTTTATTATTTTGCTCATAAGATAAATATTGGCTACTTTTTCATGTAGCACACAGATATTTCATAACTTTATATTTACACTGAAATCTTTGTATGAATTCCCTATATCACTCAATATATAACGATAGTTTTCTGCTTTATGATTTCCACAGATATTTTTGAATGATAACCATGCTGCTTTTTCCAGTGGATTTAACAGTTCCTGAAAATGTTCATCATCCATTACTGATCTTATTTGTGGCCCTATAAAAATTCCCTCTTTCAGTTTTGCATCACTTACTTTTGGAAATTAAGATTTCAAATGCATAAACGCAGCAGAATTTTTATCAGTTGCGTTTACAAATTGTTTCATCAGTCCTAGTTTAATATGCAGTGGAGATAAATACACTTTTTCAGGATCCATAAAAGGGTATTTAATACATTTTTCTGCCTAGGAAAAAGAGATTCACATTTAGGCCATTGTTTTCTAAAGTAGTGAGACTTCCTATCCCTTCTGTCCCAGTCACACAAGAAACAGCAGAATTTAGTGTACCCAAGTTACAAACCAAGCAATAAAGCAATGACCTTCAAATCACCACAGATATTTCAGGTATATTTTTCATACTGGATTTTTTCTAACAGAATATTCATATTTTCCTACGTCTCTTACATATCAGCGGCATGGGCTACAGGTATTGATATGAATTATTTGCCATTATGCAGAAGCACAGCTTTCAAACTAACTTTTGATGAGTCTATGAACAATCGCCATTCATCTGGCCAGTGTTGATGTCCAAGAGTCTCACTATATTGTTTGTATGCCCCTGTCTGTCTGTCTGTGTGTGTATGACAAGCCTTAAAGAACACTAATATATGAAAAAAGAAAAGTAACTGCAACAAACACACTATGCCTGATGGAACAATTCTAATTACATAGTTGAATACAGAATTTAACACTGCACTAGAGTCACTATTCAGTATTCTTGTGAAAAGAATCATGTTGATCAGTGTAACTTAACTTGAAGATTTAATACGAGCAGCGTTGGGTACTTCAGCCAAGTCAAATGCAGCTTAAAAAATTAAAAAATGGCTGTTAAATTGTAAGAATTGTAAATTGTAAGAAACTTATTCCTAAGGTGGGCATTATTGGGGCCAATAATTTGAATACATGACATAGAAAAGTGGTAATTTATTACCTTAATTTTTACTGATGATAGCTAACCAAATATTTCCCTTAATGCAAATATATCTTTTTTTCATGTATTATTTCAGTTTATTTTAAACTACCTCCTGAGTTCTTCTCTACATTGATCAGAGTTTAATCCTAGCAGAAATGTCCAGGTCAGCAGAAGACTTGATCTATTAAAATAACAGCAGATAGATAAGTAGAAGTCTGGAAATGCATCTAGTCAGCTCAAAAAGAAAAGAAAAAGCTAGACTGATTTATGAGGACAGTTTTGGTGAATCACCCACCCACCAGCCATCTAAATGAAATACTTAGGAATCTACCTGAGAGAGGTAGTAATAAAATCAAATTGCAGGAGATAGATCTTTTCTGAAATATATTTCTTTTAATATGTGCAAATTAAATACACATCCAATAACTTCACAGCTAATTATGGCTCAAAGATAAAAAAAAAGAGTATAATTTATAGCTTAATAATAGTAAAACCATCTACAGCCTTAAACATTTTAGTGCAGTGGTAGCTAGAAATGACAGTAAATTTTTAAAACGGTTCCACAGAAAATTTGCCTAAGTTTGTGTGTCTCCATTGGTGCAGTTTGGCGTTAAATGCTCCAAGCTCTGTTCATAGACAGTAAATTCCATGAACTGCAGATTAGTGAAAAAAACTGGAACTTGATGATTGCATATCCATAACATTGCAAAGCGTCTTAAAATTAAATTTTCTTTCCTGTCATCATCATCAACATTTATTTATATAGCACCAGCAAACTCATTAGCTTTTTATGATTGGGAACAAGCACAATAATAAAACAATATTGAGTAATACAGACAGACAGTGCTAAGAGGGCCCTATTTGCAAGCTTACAATCTATGGGACAAAGAAAGTTTGATACACAAGGGTAAGTGCTACATATTGCATATTGGTACAGCCAGAATGCACAGGTAAAAATTGCTTAGTTGGCTATATAATCCGGTCACATAGCAATGTAGGTCAAAGGGTTGTTGTCTTTTGTTACCTATGTAGAGGGTGGTAATAGGAGGTTAAGAGAATTATTGAGGAATATTATAAGCTTGTCTGAATAGGTGGGTTTTCAGAGAACGCTTGAAGGTTTGAAGACCAGAGGAAAGTCTTATTGTGCGATGGAGGAAATTACACAAAGAGGATGCAGCCCAAAAAAAGTACTGTAACCAAGAATGAGAACAGGTAATGAGAGTGGATAAGAGACACAGATCTTTTGCAGAACAGCAGTGGCTAGTTGAGAGATATTTTGAGACAAGTGAGGAGTTGTATGTTGTTGCAGCTTTGTTGATGGTCTTGTATGTTAGTAGAAGTTTTTCTATATTGGATTCTGTGAAAAAGGCAACCAATGTAGAGAATGACAGAGTGACTCAGCAGTGTAAAAACAGTTTGCAAGATAAATCAATCTAGCTGCTGCATGCAAAATATATTGTATGTGGTGAAAGTCTGCTTTGGGGAAGACCAATAAGTGGAGAATTGCTATAATCAATGTGGGAGATGATGAGTGCATGAAAGTTTTTGCAGTGTTTTGTGTCCGATGTGTATATTGTGGAAATGTTTTTTAGATATACATAACATGATTTAGATATAGTCGATGTGCGGAACAAAGGATAGTTCTGAGTCAATGATCACACCTAGGCAGGGTGAGATTTATCGCCATGTTACCAACAGAAATAGAAATGTCAGGTAAGTAACTTCTGTTGGAGCGTGGGAATATTATTAACTCTATTTTTAAAAGACTGAGTTTTACATGAGCTGAAAATGTTTCTGTATACTTTTGTGTTTGAAAACTTTAAAAAAAACGTATTGAGTTAAAAAAAAGATTGAGTTTGAGTTGAAGAAAGGACATCCAGGGTGAAAAGGCAGAAAGACAGCCAGTAGCACTGCCAAAAACAGTTGGAGAGAGATCAGGAGAGGATAGATAAATTTGTGTATCATCTGCATAGAGATGATACTGAAATCCAAAGAAGCTTATTAACTTTCCAAGAGAATTGGTGTAGATAGAGAACAGTAGGGGACCTTGGACTGAGCCTTGTGGTACTCGAACTGATAAAGAAAGTGGAGCAGATGTGGATCCAGAGAGATTAAAACTGAAAGAGCGATTAGAAAGGTAGCATGAGAACCAGGATAGGACAGTGTCTTGAAGACCTAGGAACTGTAACATTTGTATGAGGAGAAAGTGGTCAACAGTGCCAAATGCAGCAGAAAGATCCAGGAGAATTAGAAAAGAGTAATCACCTTTAGATTTAGCAGTGGTAAAATCATTGACAACCTTATTCAATGCAATCTTTGTGGGGTGTTGAAAACGAAAGCCTGACGGAAGAGGATCCAATAGGTTGTGTGAGGAAAGAAAGAAGGTGAGGCAAGTGTAGGCAATTCTCTCAAAAAGCTTGGAGGGGTATAAGAGCTGAAAGATGGGATGGTAATTTGAGGGAGAGTTTGGGTCCGCCCTGTCCTGGTTCACCTCTTACCTTGCTGACCGTACCTTCTCCGTCTCCACCTCTGGATCTATCTCCCCCCTCCCTTCCAGTAGGGGTCCCCCAAGGCTCTGTTCTCGGACCCCTACTGTTCTCTCTTTACACCTCTTCCCTGGGTGAACTCATCAAGTACCACCTTTGGTCTCAAGTACCACCTTTATGCGGATGACACCCAACTCTACCTTTCCTCTCCCGATCTC